>NW_019384567.1:145608-178221 GCF_000671375.1 Centruroides sculpturatus
AAAGGAATTGAAAATAGTTAAAATTTAAGAAATATATTTTTATTATTCTCAATTAAAAAAATGTAAAATGAATAATATAATATATAAAAATTTAGATTGTATTACTCAGTATTATAAATTTAACAAAATATATCTTAGAAATAAGTAAAGTTTATTTGGTTTTATATAAAATAAAAAAATTATATAAAAATATATTATGTTACACAGATGTTTATGTGTAATTTTTAAATATTTATTGCGTAAAAAAGTAAATTTATATTTTTTATTCACTTCTTTATACATCTTTATCAATCTTTTTTATTAATTTGACATTTTTATACTTATGTATTTTGTGTGTTTACATATTAAATTTTTATAATAATTATAATAATTTTATTATTTATACTTTATGTGCTGTCCTGTATGTTTGTCGCACTTGTTTATTTCCATATTTGGAAATAAACAAGTGGAAATTGTTTTTTTTTTTTAACGTTTCTTGATGTATTAACATTATTTTTTATGATTAAGTTTGTATGCAACAAAACAGGAAAATAAAAAATCTTGTATGATTTCTATATGAGAACTCCTGCAATAAATCTATAAGATTAAGTGGAAGGATTGAAAAATTACAAAGCTATCTAAATTAATTATTAATTATTTAGTTCTAAATATTGAAAACTAAATGGTATAATCTAAAATGTAAATGAAAACCATTTAAAACATAGAGAATATATTTAAATACACAACTGAATTATTCTTTACACAATGTAACCCAAAAGATGTGATAAAACTTCAAATAACGTGAAAAAATAAAATAATTCAATATCAAAAACAGAAGTTAAATTAATTCTATCATATAAAAGTAATAAATGATATTAAATCATTTTCATATTTTTAATTATAATAATCACATTAACTGTTACAAACAAATAAATTACAATCTTCATTATGGAATCAAATACGTTTGAATCATATTGAAGCACATACATTATGAAAATTCTAATATCGATTTTTTCCTTACACAATATTTTTCTTTGCAAACTATATATTACATGAATATTAATATAAATCAATAAATAAATAAGTTTTCTTTCTAACAAATCAGAATTGATTATGGAAGAGATAGACACAATGCACAGTAGTAACGAAAAAGGTGTTATTAAATATATTTATAATGGAAATATATATAACTGTATAACGAAGCTTTAGTTATAAAATAATATTAAAGTTGACATGTTGTATATATAATATAGTTTTGGCGTTGAATACTAATGGGATAATAAAGTTAAAAATAATTAAGTAAGTTTGATAATAGAAAATGGATCAATACATTACAATTAAATTACGACATTGTAAATATGATAATAGTAAAATTATAGTAATGAAGAAAACAATAAAAGAGAATTGTTATTAACAATATTAGATTCATTAAATTTTTATGTTAATATACGAAAAAATAAAAATTTTAATAGTTATAAAGACTAAATAATTAATCTAAAATAAATTAAATAATTCTTTAAATTTATTAAAAAATTTTACAAATAAATCAATCAAAACGAGCAAAATTTGAAAGCTAAGATAACATTTATCTCTGTGGAATTTATTAATTATTGTTTATCATTATTACAATACGTTATAATTATTAATTTTAATTTAAGATAAATGCTTGATATTTAATTTATGAAATTTAAACTTATTTATTACTAGACACGAGGAAATTAAAGACTTTGCTATTAGAGAAAATGTTTTTTTATTTTATAAATAAATTGCATAGAAATTAAAATTATTACAGTAGAACCTCCATTATCCGGACCTCCATTATCCGGATTTTCGATTATCCGGATTGTTCAAAATAAACAAAAATTTTACGAATTTGCTGATTTGCACTTGGCGAATTATGACACTGTTTATGTACGTGATGGAATGCATAACTTTTTTTGTTTTAACAACGTCTCACCCAGCACAGTGGCCGTAAACTCTTAAATATAATTTACGTAGTAATAAAAATATAACTTGACATACGTATTTATAAATAATTTATTTTCAAATTACATCATTTCTATGACCAAGGGCGGCGTAAGGCATGGACGACGTGGGCCACCGCCTATGCCTCGCGGTCCGAAGGGCCTCGCGCCTCGAAGGTTTATGCATTACTTAAAAGCCGCGAACGCGACGAAAAAATTTTACTCGTCATAAAACGATAAATAGTTTGTCAAATTTTTATTCATAAAAATGCAGTTTCAACTGCTTTTTATTTTATAAAATCCGTCTTCTTGCGCCACCAGAGGGCCTTTTAAACAATAGGTAGTCTGTTAGCGTTGGTCAGTAGTAGTCCAAATTCAATACGAACGTTTGTTTCTTGAAAATTTGATCACGATTTAAATACAGTATTTACTTTTAATATTACCAATATGTCATCGAAAAGAAAACGTGTTGTATTATCATTAAAAGACAAATTAAAGTATCTATTTCGATTATCCGGATTTTTCCTTATCCGGACTACCTTCATCCCCAATTAGTCCGGATAATCGAGGTTCTACTGTATTATTATGTAGTGCAATTTAACAAGATTGATGTATTCGATTATTCGTTTATATAAATTAAATTATAACTGTGTTTATTGAAGTGATTTTCGCAAAAGTATTTTAAAGTAACTTGTATGTATTATGAAGTTCTTGGTTTTATTGAATGATGTGTTTACTTAAAATTCTATTGCAAATGTTATTCATTTTAATTATACTCTAACAGAACAATGAAATATTGAATCCTATTTTTCTTTTTAATAACTGACTGAAAATTAAATCTAATCAAGTTGAAATTCCCAATTAAAACTTTTAATTATGTCACTTGAACTTAATATTATAATTTTAGTGAAAAAAAAAGATAACTTATTGAATTTTCCCCCTCGGCTCAAATAACAAATTAAGCAAAGTTAGATACTTTCATAATCCATATACTATGTCAAAGTTCTTAACGATGAAAAAATATAAGCATCTATAAAGCAAAACGGTCAATTTACGGAAATCTTTCTACCTTTTCTGACTCATTAATCTGCTTTTCAGCTAATTCCTCCGAAACTTCAGTGGGAGTGATTAGGGCTTTTCCCGAAAGACTTGAAAACAGGAAAAAGAAAAGAAGGAAAGAAGAAAAACTATATCTAGAATTATATATCGATGACAAGAAGTGAAAGAAGGATGCTGACTCGTACAGTAATCGCTTATCACGAAATCTAAATGAGTCTACAATATCGCTATCTGCACCAATGAAACACGGAAGCCACGCTCCGTTAGCTGGTTGATGTCTGTGGCGAAATTCTTAATGGCTGTTGAGATGAAACTGGTACAGTGACAAAGATAGGCTGGAGACTTCAAAGTAATTCTATTTCTTTTGTTCAACTTTCAACATCCAGGTAATGAGAGCGCGAATAACCGCTTTAAATAAGCCTTAAAGGTATAATATGAAAAGAATGTCCCTAATTACGTATGAATGAAGAACGAAATTAAACTACTTATAAAATAGTTTCCAATTTTATTTTTCAAATATCTTATTCATTTAACAATACAAAAATTCAAATTTCTTCTTCATAGTTTGAAAATAATTTATATTTGTAAAAATCTTTTCAGGAAATTTTTTAAAATATTCAAAAACTGATATATAAAAAATAAAATAATATTTGTCATTATAACTTTATTTAGTTTTAGTTTTTCATATTCGTGGAAATTCGAGATGGCATTAAATCCCTTAGATATTCCATACGATTAGGTAATTGGATCATAAAGATTATAAAAATATCTGTTCTAAAAATATATAAGAGGATTTATTTTTTTTAAAAAAAAACCTTTCAATAAAAAAGACACAACTTTTACATTTTATTAAAGTAATACGGTTCTTCTTTTGATAGATATATCCATTCGTCTGTTAGTCGGTCAGAAATTCGAGAAACAACGAAGAAGAACAGGATAGAGTAGAAATTGATCTATCATCTAACATTTCTTAGGCTAGGAATAGTTTTCAGTCTGTAATCCGTTCCCACAACTTTTCCACGAGTCTAAGAAACGGAAGCCGATAGAAGTTGGGGTGGACACTCCTCAGCTTTTCGTAAATCGATCGATGTCGGTAGTTCTTTCTATTCTCCTTTATTCCAGTTCGTTTGCAGCAGTCGCCTAAAACTGGAAGTTGTTACAGAGTATATTGAAGGAAAGCACGTCACGTCTAAACTCGAAATTTCACTCAAAAATTTTACTCTGGAAACACTAGAGAGTAGAGACTAGAATGGAGAGTTTTTATTCAAACTTTTCTGAAATGCATCAAGATAAATTTCTAAAACATATTAAAATAATAATGAATCATCTCGTATTACTAAACTTCACTTTAATTATAGTTTAAATCATATTTTTCAATTATAATAATTTAATGAAAAATAATTGCTTTAAAATCTCAGATAAATTCTACATTCGAGATTACGTTCTTTATAATTAATCCTTGCATTAATTAATTAAATCGGTGGAATTTATTATTAAAATGTATCTTCTTTCATTAATTTATATTATAACATAAACGTCACTCGTAAAGTTATTATGATGTAAATCCGAAAAAATTTTAGACTGCTTAATTATTTTAAAATAAAACAAAAATTACTAAAAGAAATGAATAATCTCAAGTGGAAACACGCCGTACAAATTAAAGTTCTTATTAGGCACAAAAAATTTCTTTTTAGAGATTAAGTTTTGCATCAAATTTAATTTCTTTTGAAATCTGGTTGACTAGTGAACAGAAAATAAGTTATATAAAAAATTCTGTTGGTAGTTATAACTTTATTGGATTTAAACATATTATATTACAGATTAAACTGTATCAAAATACCATTAAAATATAGCTTAAATCTTGATTAATATTAAACAAATAGCTTAAAATTGCTATCTGTATAATATTAATCAAGATTTAAACTGTGTGTTACGATATTGCTGACGTCTGTTTTAATAAAGATATTGGGAATCAGAATAAGCAGATGAAATAGCCTTTGCAGCTATTCAAAACATGCATTTTCTTTAAGGATTTGATACTATTCATAAAAGATTTTTACGAAAACATAAGACTCGTTGACGCGTAACAAATTATCATTCCGAATAAACTCTGATTAGGGCTGTTTGTATTCAAATTCCCACGTATTGTGTTATGTTACGGTGAGATCACATGAACGAAGGCGCAACTAAATGAAGTAGTTGAGAACGTGAAATCCGTAACAATAGCAGTAATTAGCAAGCGAGAGTGGGCAAGTTGCCACAAACCTCTGAATCTAACATTCCTGCGATAAACGGTCGATTATAGAGAATGTGGCAAGTTCAGCACCGTTATAGTCATTGTTGTACTAACAATTACCTTTAACATTTGTTTAATTTTGTTCCAATGGCATTAGTTCGATCAAGTCCCTAGACAGTAGCCTTATAAGCAATAATAGTATGTCTAAATCTGATGGGCAATTTCGGTGAAATCAGTATTGTAATCGTTGCAGATAATGAAAGTACGAGTTGGCAATTCTCTATCCTAAACATATTCTGCGAAAATTTCGATTTAGAACCTTCAGATAACATCTGACCATTCGGTTATTCCAATATTTAACAACTATAAACTAGAGAATTCATTAATACACGCGACAGAATAATAGATAAAACAGTTAACAATATTATAACGTGAAAGGGTTCAGGCAAAATTTATTTTTGAAACAACAATATGCTAATTTCCTAATTGTGATAAGATTAAATATTTAATTAAATCCATTTATAATCAAAACAGTAATGTTTCAATTCGATTAGAACTAAATGAAAAATGAATAAATAATATTTTTTAAAAATTTAATGTTTAATTAGATATTGTGTTAATAGTTAGCAGTTGAAGTAAAAATTTAGTGCTTTACTTAATAATTTAAAATTATTTCAATAAGTAAGTATTTTAACGAAAACTTAAAATCATAGATGAACTACAGAAGTTATTCTATTACAAAGTTTATGACACTTTGAAGAATTTTCTACATTAAATTTCTTTATTGTTAATATCAATAAATAATTTACATTTATTATATAACTCAAATATACATAAACATGTGAAACTTTTCGCTTAATTTTCATTTAGCTTTATTCTTTCTCTTAAATAATTTATTCTTTTATAAGTAATTTTCTATAATTTATTAACAGATCAATTTCATTTACAATGAATAACAACGAATTATTGAATATTACATCCTAAAAGAAAGGTAATTATTACTTCTGTTGAGATTTAATTCAAGATAAAAAAAAACTTTTGAATGATAAAATTATATAAAATAATTTTAAAACATTTATGAGAAAAACAAAGACTTTTATTTTATATTTTATTAGGACTTATTTGACATTTGTATACAATAAATTTTATCAAAAGAGTTGCGAAAATTTCTATTTAAATTTGTCTTGATAAACATAATAAAACGATACATTTTAAATAAAATAGCAAATAAATAGTTTTAGATGTGTATAGATTTATATTCTATTAATAAATTTATTTATTGATATACGCAATAAGGAAACTCAAAGAGAAATTTAGGAAATTCTCACACGGTAGAGCAAATATTTCATCATCAGAATGCAGATATTCAATAAATAGAGAATTTAAGCGGTTGTTTGTTGACAGTAATAGAGTTGATTGTCAGAATTGACAGAAATATTGAAAACTGTCAACACCTTTGAGGTTGTTGATGGGTTGATTAATTTTAAATGAAATATATCATTAACTTATCTCAATAACACGCGTTTTCAATTTCATTTCTCGGATAAGAATAAATAAATCATATTATTGAAATTTTGAATTATAAAAAACACGTTTGAAATACGTATATATTTTTGTTATTTTTAAGAAAATAATTTTCTTGTTTTTTGCAAATTCTAATTTATCTTTGAATTTATCAAACAATTGAGACAATTATATTTCAATAATCATTTCGTGTTTAAATAATCGATAGAAGTTAAAATCAGTTGAAAATCAATAAACCGTAATGATGCTAAACAATCGTGAAATAAATAGGACACTGCTTTACGTTTGATTTACATTATACAGTTGCAAAATTAAAGACACGAGAAAAATTTTACTTAAAATTTTTAACAATTATTACAGAGATAAAAATAAAATATAAATAGAATTCTTGAATTCATTAGCTTTATTATTTTTCTTTATTGAATTCTTGTATTCGCTTTCAGCACGTTAAATAATACAGTTATGAGATTCTACTTTAAATTAAATAATAACTTTATTTCGAATTATTACGCTGCTATGGAAAAGATCAAATTATGTATTAATTTAAAGAACTTTACGATATGTAACTTAATTGCAAAAAATTCTATAAAATTTCGAGTACACAAATATAAAATAAAAGACAACAGATAAAAAAATGCATAGATTGTATTTAAACTCGAAGTTGAGTTTTTAATAGAAGACGCAAAAGAAAAAAAAGGCTTTATAATCATAAGGTATTAATGATTCCAAACAAAATACTGTCAACACTTACATTCATAGTTCAAATAATATGCTTGAAACGATGCTATGACGAATAATTAGTTGATTAAGCATACAATTTGGAAAATGATAAAAAAAATAATAATGCACCAATACCACCAAAACAATAATGCACATGCCTATACATTCCATAGAAATATTCCATTGAAAATAAACCAAGTACACAATACATCTTCAATAAAAATAATTACTTCGTTAATAAAAGAGTTATTGTTATCCTAAACAGCAATTTCATTGAAAGGGCCTTTGTCTATCTAAATAACTTAAAGTGAAACAAACAACCATAGAGGTATTTCGAAATTTTTTAATTATAAAAATTATGTCTAAATGTTTCAGTCTCACGAAAATATATCTAAACAACATTCATGACTAGATTCATTAGAAACACGAAGAAGTTATCTGTATAGGACAATTACAATCATGGGAAAAAGTTTGAACAATTTACATTTAATACATTCTTGGCATGTCTCAGACGATTCTGTCTTTCGTAGACTGAATTCTTTATGACTAAAATTTATAACTGATTAAGAAAAAAAGTACAGATTAAGTTTTAGACAATATGGTATTGACTAAACTTTTCCGGTACTGTATTTGGATAAAGTCTGAGAAATAATGACACAGAAGGCTATTATGTTAGAAAATGATGCCCAGAAAAGTTGTGATAGTCTCATAAAATAGTAAAATAATTTAAATAATTTATTAAAAATTTGGATAAAATAATATAGAGTATTAAAGAGTATTAAAGTTAGATACGTTTAGATTTTAAGCTCTAAAAGAAACTATATTAGGTCGTAATAAACGTAGGAGAATGCAGGAATAACAAATATTCATTCAGAGAAATTTTTAAAAGAATTGCTGCTAAAAGGAATATTTTATTTAAAAAATATATAAACTGAAGACGAACACTAATTTGATGACACTTAAAAGTCAATAAATGTACTGTTTAATACATATGAGAAATTATTAAATCAACTGGTAGATTTTTCCGGTTCAAAAATACTCAAAATTGTTTTGAATATTAAAAGTAATAAGTATTAAGTAGCGTTTAATGAATACCTATTTAGAATTTCATGATAAATTCATAAAAATCCGAATCGGACTCGAAACAAAAAAAATTCCTTAAAAGTCTATAATAGAAATAAGAGACAATAAATAAGATAATTATATTCGCAATGCTTTTATTGTAACTAAAATTAACGCTTTAATAATATTAATCAAAATATTTCTAAATAGTTAAGGATATCTATCATTTATTGACTAAAAGCAGAAAATTTAGATGTAGAAGTACAAGAAAACTTTAAAGCTGAAACATTATTTATATAATAAATATTTAGCCAAAGTATCAAAAATATTTATTCTCTAAAAAATAACATTTTGTTTGTGAGCACAGAAAGTTATTTCAAAACTCATAGGTTATTGAGTTGATATTATAAAATAGGAGAAATCGATTAAAGATATACAAGTATATCAAGTTCGAGCTTCTTAATTACAAATGCTTATATAAAAATATAAACATTTAAAAACAAGAAATAATGAATTAATTAATTTTTAAAATTGAATAACAATTTGAAAGGATAATTTTAACTTTATAACGTTACAGGAAAGCAGGAAAAAATATAATTGCATAAATACTTTTACAATTTAAAAGACATAATATAGTCTTAAATATGATAGATACTTCCCCCATTTAAAGATGTATTCTGTTAATAAATCGTTCGAAAGGAAAGAATTTCTTATAAAAATATTTTAAGCAAAAAGAAAAAGAACTTCCTTCAAAATAACCGTTTTAAAAAAATCTCTTCGTTAATTATAAAAATATAAATTTCATGTTTGACATTGCACTATTAGCACTAATTTGTAGACTATTGTTTAATAAACAATGTACACTCCAGTAGATTAAGTTTAATTTAAACAAAAATATTAAAGTATAAAATCTAATATACATACAAAATGTTGTTATTATTTTTTTTCTAAAAAAATATAAAACATAAATAGAAAAAGGAAAAGTTGTTTAGAGCTTGTGAACCAAACTGAAATCCTCCAGGAATATATCTCTTCCTGAATAAAACAAAGGTTAAATATAAGATTTATTGTTTGGTATTCATTCGTCTTATAAAAGTATATCCTGAAGAAAATTAAAATTTCTATTAGAAACAAAACAGGCGTATTACGAAAAGTACATTAAGATTTGGCTTGGAACAATTAATGATTATGAAGACAGCTCAGTTTATTTCGAATTGGGAATGTAATTATATACAAAATTTTGATTTAATTATTTAAATAAATATTTAATTTATAAATTAACGTTTAAATATTATTATCAAAATTATTCTATTAAATATATATATATATAAAACACTATTATATTTCTTTCAGTGTTGCATATCAATTCGTCATTAATTTATGATGTATGAAATGTGTTAAATTGAAATTAAACTTTGATACATTTGATTAGAAAATACTTTTTTTACTTAAAAAATATTAGAAAATACAGATAATCACTCGATTTCTTAAAAAGTCATAAAATAAAATATGTAATGAATATACTTATAATAAGCTAGGGGTCCCATTATGGCCAACCAAGTTTAGATTATTATTTTACTACGATTTTATTACTAATTTAGTCATTTCTTAGAAAAAATTGGAGATGATCAAAATAATATTTCAAACTTCATGGGTATTGACTATAATGGATCTCCTACTTTATATTTTCTATTTTTTGAGTATAAATTAACTATTGTTTATACATTTCATTACGTAATAAATATTACTTTCCTGCCTCTGTTATGTATAACAGAGGCAGGTCAAAAAATGACCCTTCAAGTTTTTACATTTTTGGATTCAGGAGATCTTCAAACGTCGTGAAATGCAAAAAAAATTTCGACTTTTTTCTGTATACAGTATATGGATGTTAGTATAGTATATGTAAGTTTATGGGACACGATTTTGTTAACCCTCTTTGAAACGTACTAACTCCTGTGTTTTTTTGTCGAAAATTTCCGAAATTTTTCAGAAAGGTTTGTATATTAGGGGGATTGATGCTTGTAAATTTTAGTGGTTAAAAGTCGAGGGGGTGAAGAGATAGGAGTGGTGTGTCATATCTCGAGTAGGGTCGGACTTAATGACAATTTTACTCGTTATTAGCATTTACAGTTTTTTATAAAACCCATTCTACCCTCAAAATTAAGCCTTTTGCTATTTTATAATAATTAATAATATAAAAACTTTTTAAAATAAAATATCATAACAGATGGCGCCACTTATGCAATTTTAAATGTTTCCGGGAAAGTTATGCAACTCGTTGCTGTATTTTTTATATTTGCATTAGAGAGTTTCATACTGTGAATTTCTGCAAGGTAAGTTTAAATATTTGTATTTGAAGAAGGAAATTGAGAAAGTTTGCCTCATATGATAATATAATACTATCAAGAAAACTCTCTTCGTTTTCTTGTATCTTTTCTCTTTATATTACAAATATACTTTTTGAAATTTTTAAATAGTTTTTCATAGTTTAATAGTTCTATTTACTATAAATATTTCGACAAGGAGATATTATAAACCACTAATTTAGTATAGGATATTATATTAAAAAATAATAAATAAATTTTAGCATTTTCACTAATAAAGACATTACAAAGCTCTTCGGGAATTTTATACAATAGATTTTATGTAAAACAATATAAATAAATATAGGAATAGTAATACATATGCTTTTTTGCAGTAGATTTTTAAAATGTTCTATAACATAATAAATATATAAATAACATCATTTTACAAAGTTAATTTCGTATTAATTTACTAAAAATTAATTAAAATTTGTAGCTTAAATAAATACAATTATTAATATAATGTAATTAATTATATGAAATAATATAAAAACAATGTTATCAAATTTTTAATCGTTCTTCGCCATTATAATTAAATTAGAACATTATTTTTTTAAAAGTATTGCTAGTTGGCCTACATTAAAGAAATGAATTTGGGTGTGTACATTATGACTTTCTTGCATTTACTTTTTATACCATTTTTTAAAGCATTAAATTGATTGTTAATTAACTAGTTCATACGTATAATTATTTTATAATGTTTATAATTAGATATCAGTTGACCTCCTTTCCAAACTTTGCTTATCTTGTTTTATTTTTTCCCGTGTATTATTTTCTCATTTAGACTCATTTTTTTTATTTATATCTTAATTTAATTGTTGATATGTGTACAATCATTTTTTCAATTACTCCAAGATCTAGGAATCACAGCTGGATGTCGAATATCTATACATTCTTTAAATGATAATTTAAATCATTGCGAGCGCTTTCTTGTAATTACACTTCTCAAGTTTAATTTAATTTAGAATTTACTAAGTAGATAAGATGTTTTATTAAATAAATCACAAAAATTTCTATTCTTTCAATAATTAATATTAAAAGTATTTTTCCTGATTAACTACAGTTTTTATTTTATATTCATTACAGAAGAAAATGTACAAATGTAAGGTGAAAATTGAATTTTTTATTGTTTTTTTTTTCTTTCATATAATTTATATTAAAATTTCTTTCTTTTCTCTGTAAACCTTACAAGTAAGTTTGCGAATTTAAATGAAGAAAGGTAGCATTTCAGCACTTCTCATCCACATTAATAGTTTAACATTATGATATAAAATATGATTAAAATGTTATATTCTTTTATAGATAAAATGATTTAAGGTAATACCAAAATTTAAAGAAAATTACATCTTTTTTTCGTTTGTTAGTGTAGATTTTTGTAAGTTTCAAAAACTTATTTGGTCGATATTTACATAAAAAGTGGATAAAGACATCATTAAAATAATGAATTGTGTGGTTAATTGAAAAAAGGATTATAAAATGAATTAGTTAATTCTAAGGGAAATAATTATATACTAAAGGAAGACCTAAAAATGTAAACAAAAAGAAATATTCACTTCAATTGTTAATATTTCGAGAAATCCTTCTTATATTAAATAAATTTACGATGAAATTTCGGCATATTTTCTGTAAAGTTAATTTGGCAAATATAGAATTTTTGTCGTTCCATGTTTTTCGACTTTATCCGTTTATTGAAATCTAAAATCAGTTTTCTCAAGCAGCTGCCGTTTTTTGTTGCTGTATATCTTTTTTATTTCAAAAATATTCTTATATCGATCGATTAAATCCATAATAGTCGATCGTTCATTTTCTGCAAGCTTAGATTTTGATTTCTTTCCATCGCATTTCCTGTTTACTTTCGGAAACAACTGCTCAAGTAAATCGCACGAAAAAACAGAACGTTTTGGACAATTGTTCACGCTTTCAACGTATATATCTATTACGTTGGATTTTATCGACAGAACGTTTTAAAACTACTGTAANATAAGAACAATGTTATCAAATTTTTAATCGTTCTTCGCCATTATAATTAAATTAGAACATTATTTTTTTAAAAGTATTGCTAGTTGGCCTACATTAAAGAAATGAATTTGGGTGTGTACATTATGACTTTCTTGCATTTACTTTTTATACAATTTTTTAAAGCATTAAATTGATTGTTAATTAACTAGTTCATACGTATAATTATTTTATAATGTTTATAATTAGATATCAGTTGACCTCCTTTCCAAACTTTGCTTATCTTGTTTTATTTTTTCCCGTGTATTATTTTCTCATTTAGACTCATTTTTTTTATTTATATCTTAATTTAATTGTTGATATGTGTACAATCATTTTTTCAATTACTCCAAGATCTAGGAATCACAGCTGGATGTCGAATATCTATACATTCTTTAAATGATAATTTAAATCATTGCGAGCGCTTTCTTGTAATTACACTTCTCAAGTTTAATTTAATTTAGAATTTACTAAGTAGATAAGATGTTTTATTAAATGAATCACAAAAATTTCTATTCTTTCAATAATTAATATTAAAAGTATTTTTCTTGATTAACTACAGTTTTTATTTTATATTCATTACAGAAGAAAATGTACAAATGTAAGGTGAAAATTGAATTTTTTATTGTTTTTTTTTTCTTTCATATAATTTATATTAAAATTTCTTTCTTTTCTCTGTAAACCTTACAAGTAAGTTTGCGAATTTAAATGAAGAAAGGTAGCATTTCAGCACTTCTCATCCACATTAATAGTTTAACATTATGATATAAAATATGATTAAAATGTTATATTCTTTTATAGATAAAATGATTTAAGGTAATACCAAAATTTAAAGAAAATTACATCTTTTTTTCGTTTGTTAGTGTAGATTTTTGTAAGTTTCAAAAACTTATTTGGTCGATATTTACATAAAAAGTGGATAAAGACATCATTAAAATAATGAATTGTGTGGTTAATTGAAAAAAGGATTATAAAATGAATTAGTTAATTCTAAGGGAAATAATTATATACTAAAGGAAGACCTAAAAATGTAAACAAAAAGAAATATTCACTTCAATTGTTAATATTTCGAGAAATCCTTCTTATATTTAGATAAATTTACGATGAAATTTCGGCATATTTTCTGTAAAGTTAATTTGGCAAATATAGAATTTTTGTCGTTCCATGTTTTTCGACTTTATCCGTTTATTGAAATCTAAAATCAGTTTTCTCAAGCAGCTGCCGTTTTTTGTTGCTGTATATCTTTTTTATTTTCAAAAATATTCTTATGTCGATCGATTAAATCCATAATAGTCGATCGTTCATTTTCTGCAAGCTTAGATTTTGATTTCTTTCCATCGCATTTCCTGTTTACTTTCGGAAACAACTGCTCAAGTAAATCGCACGAAAAAACAGAACGTTTTGGACAATTGTTCACGCTTTCAACGTATATATCTATTACGTTGGATTTTATCGACAGAACGTTTTAAAACTACTGTAAACTCGAGTTCATATTAAATTCCAAGTACTTAAACTTTAATTGATTTCATTGGTGAAACCAGCCATAAATCATTATAACATTAAATTAAGCATTAGCTGTAAGTGAAAACATTACTTTAACCATACATCAGTTAACATCATTGTAGATATTCTTAGCATTTAAATAAAAAAATATATGTAGACATTTTTTTTACATAAATGAATATTATATGTAATTATTGCAGGACTTGATTTTATGGTTAGTCTGTTAAGGTTTGCGTGTTTATATTATAGTGGCATGCATTTGCAATAATAATTCAAGTTTAACATAATAATATAGAAATGGAAGTTGTTAGAATTTCGAGCATATAATAAAATATAATTGCATCAAATAATATGCTGACTCCATTAATCATTTTGGCATTTATTTGTTTGTTTGAAATACAGGTTTATACAATTATAAAGATTAAATCATTAGCATTTTTTTTCTTTCTGAAGTATATAGTATATACAAAAATGATTTTAGTACACAAATACTACTGTATTTTTCTAATTTAAACATGGGGGTATTATAAACGAAGCATTTATAATGGAATAGTCTTGCTTTTATCAGACTCAGAAGCTGAGCATTCATGTATGACCAAAGAATTCGATTCTTTCTTGCTTCAGCGAAAATGGATCGAATTGTATGGAGATATTGTCTGTTATAATCGATCCCATGATAGTTTATTTCTGTGAAAGATGACCATCTTTTCTTTAAGAAAAACCTATTTTCTTACAACTTTCCCTATACAAAGATTTCAATGAGATTTCCAGATATGTTTATATTAAAACATTAGTAACACTATCATCATGTCATATACATTCAACTAAATAGAAATTTGTAATCGCAAAAGTCATAAAACAAAACTTTAAATTTATATAAAAATTGTCAAAAAATATATTTATTAAATTTAATACACATTATCTCATAATATTTAAAACAGTACTTAAAATAAAAAGAATACTAAAATGTATTTTTATCATTAAACAAAAATTCTAGAAAAAATACTACTGTATTTTTAACTCTAACGGAAATTTGATTATTTAGATAAAAAAAATCAATATAGAATAAGAAGAGATAAGATGCCATGGATCTCATATCTTCAATCCTCGTTATCTAATGGAGAGTCGCTCATGTTTCAGCATCTCTATCATGCCCCAAGAGAAAAGCCGCACTTGCTGTAAATGATCAATGTTTTATTCGTAATTATTGATGGATATTCTTACATGTAATGCCATAGTAGTTGTAAATAATGATTGTGCTTGACAGACAATTTTAAATAAATAAATCAGGTAATTTGTGGATAGTAGGGATCATACCAATAGAAAAAGATCATGTCTATCCATCATATTAAGACATTATAGGTAATATATCATGTAGCTTTTTATTTAATATATATAAAAGAAGAAGTTATACTATTCGCTTATATTATTTAATATTTTTCTATGACAATAATTATACATTAAGTTAATAAAATTTTCAAAAATGTAAATTTTTAACAAGACATAAATAAAATCATATGATTGAAAAAAATAATTTTTTGTAAAATAAATAAGATAATAGTATCAAATAATTTTCTTATAAAATTTCGTAATTTATGTAGAATATAATAAATTATGCAGGAAGGCTGATGTAGCACGTGCAGTTGAATAATTGAAACACTTGCTGAATCTATCAATCCTATTACTTTATAAATTTGTAAATATATATATGAACACAGATAATATCATAAAAAATTATTTATGTTAATAATCTCTATGATTTATCTAATTTTATACACAATAATAACAAAATATCGAAATATTCATAGAAATTCTGATAATTATTGCATTATACACGATATTATATATAATATTCTTAATACATATTATTCTGATAGTCCTATTACCGTGTATATTATTATATTATATAAAAGTATAACAGTATTTTTATAATATTTTAATTTAATTTTACTTTTTTTTAATGTTTGAAGGGATAAATTGCTTACACTTAATATCATNTTAACTAATTAAATAGACTTTTAAAATCAGGAAAACAATTTATAAATAATAAATAGAATAAGTCGATAACTGTAGAGAATAAATATAAAATATAACTACATCTAAAATGAAAAATAGATCTTATAACACAATGCTTATGGAATAAAAAAAAATATTTCATGATAATGTAACGTTGTTTTCTATGTAAATATGATCCTTTTCTTTCAAACATAGAAGTTAATGTCTTAAATTTTTATTAATAATTAAAAAAAATATTTATTTATTACTTTTTAACTAATGCTGCTGCAAACTTAGATAAAAATTTTGCTATCTCCTATAAGAATTACAAATAAAATTTAATTTCTAATAACAAAATTTTTATAAAACATTTATAAAATTTTTATACTTATTCCTATCTTTAACACCAATTTTAATTTTAAAAAAAAATAGATATGACAAAAAGAAACATATTAAAATAAATTTAAATAATTTACCAATTTTTATTAGAAATTATAACATGAACATCTCGAAAAAGATTATTTAAAAAAGATTTTTTTTATATATTTAGAATCATGTATTGTATTTTTGTTACATACTTCGTTGCCATTATTTTTTCATTTAAAATATAATAAATTAGTACATATTTTGACGCTCGCTAAGATGCAATAATATACAAATATATATTTAGTACTATTACAGAAATTAAATGATTAACTTTTTTTTATTTTAAAATTAAATTCAACGTTTGTTTATTGTTGTTTTATTTTCTGTATTTTATGTATAATATACCTTACAATTTGTTTTATTAGTATATATTTTTATACTATACAAGAGTAACAATACCGGATATACAAGAGTTTGATATTTGATTTTTCGATATTCATACTTCATATTTAGATCTAAAATATAATTTACTCGATTTATTAATATTAAATTATTATAAAGCAATTATATATGTTTAGTATGTTAAAATATTTTATAACATACGATCTAAAAGAAAAATCTGATATATAGTAAATCCTCGACTTAACTGACTAATCGGGGGAATGATGTTCATATTGCCGAAAAGTCATTAAATCGTTCTAAAACATATATTAATCACGAACTTAAAATGTTAGACATGTGTTAAGATGCTTTTATAATATATAAATATGAATAAAATAATATTATAATGTATTATACATTGACTAATTTATACTGATTTACTTATCGGTTCAACCTTTTGGAATGCTCTGTTTGCAAAAAAAAAAAAAATTATTTTTTCCTGTTGAACAAATTTTTGTCAGTTAAATCGAGGATTTACTGTATTTAAATGCGTGATAATAATAATTAATTTAGATAAACAGTACTAATTCTTAATGTTAATTACTAAAATTTACTTTTATAAAAACAAAACTAAAAAATGTCAATGTTATTTGCAAATTATTTTAACTTAATTTTCCTCATTTATTGCCAAGGGAGATTTATCATATTATTATCAATATAATTGATTATAACAAAAGCAATACACGTATAGTTAAAACTGTGTGATTTTTAAAAATTATTTCTGAAAAGATATGATTAAATAACAAATTATTTGAATAATTTTACACTTAGTGCTGGTATGAAAGACCGTTTCGTATTAAAATATAACTAAAAAGACCTTTCAATGTTTATATTTAATGAATTTCAATTTTGTTCATCACATTTATTGTTAAGTTTCGAATTATTTTGTATGATTGATAGCATTTTGTATATCATTATATCTTAAGATATTTTCTCTCAAAGTTTCCAAGGATGTAAATAATATATTCAGGTCCATTACAGCGAATACAATCGTATGCTTAACAGACATTATTCATGGAAATAAATAAGTCTCTTGTGCATAATATTGCCAACATTATTTCTGATCTTTACAAAGCGTACTCGACTGCATTCTCAAATGGCTAATGTTCTTTTCATAGATATAATGTTTATTATACACATAAAAAATTGCAAGTTTTCCAGCTAAACTAAAAATTTTTTACCTAATTAACAAAAAATTGAATATATTTTCTATTTAAGATATCCGGAAAACTAAATTCAAAACAAGTACAATTTAAATAAATTAAAAAAAAACAAATAACATATTACATGTGTAAATAATTAAATTTTAAATTATTTTCAACTTTGCATATTTATTATCTTACACTATTACATCGTTTCTCTTTGTGACTATTTGAAGAAATTTTATTTTAATCAAATTTAGAAGTTTTATTGTAAAAATAAACTTTTTTTTTTTCATTCTACAGTAAAATAGAATAATATTGTTTAATTAATTTTTATTAAATAATATAATTTTAAGTATATATTTAACTACTCATAATGAAATAAAATAAATACAATTAACTTATTTTATATTTAAATTCAATAAACCTTAATATAATAAACAATTCCTAATGCTTGAGTGTGAGTTCTTAATGATTAATGATATGACTAAAAATATAATTAACAAATTATTTTAAATAAGTATCAATAAATTATTAATTGTACTAGATGTGTACTTATTACGATTCTTCACGAATCTTCATGATTTTTTAACGCTGATGGGTATATCGTTTTTCTTTCCTTTTCCTGCTAGTTGACCTTTTCGCAGGTCAAGTAATCTGCACTGAACATTATTATGATTTATTTTTGTATTCATAGTGTTTTGTGATTCATCTTTACAAATCGTATCATCCAATCGTTATAAGATAAAAACAGGTATTCGTCATAAATCGACAAAATATATTCAAAAAAACAGTTTTTGATATGATACAAAATATCGCATATGTTAAAATTATGATGCAATTTTTAAGATCGGATGAATTTTTTTACTTTTGAGCGAAACATTTATAAAAATTACAAATTAAATAGTTTGATAGCGATAGTATCTAATTATAATCATTTCAGAAATATTTATTTAAATGAATATCAAAATGTGATCCACTAAATAATATACGAGTACATACAAGCAATGCTTTTGTTTTAAGAATTACTTGTCTTATCTAGAACATGGTTGTATATTTTTCTTATTTTAATAAACTAAAATATTGTTTTTATTAATAGATAATTTCAATTTCAATTGATGGACAGTTATATAATATATATAACAATAAAAATTAATTTTATCTGGCTCATTAAATATAATGACAAAAGTAGAACACTAAATGTTATCGCTATAAGTTTTTATTATTTTTTTTTAGAATTATATAAGAACAATTTACTCACACACAAATAACAAATTGTCACTCACGAAACAATCNTAAGTATCAATAAATTATTAATTGTACTAGATGTGTACTTATTACGATTCTTCACGAATCTTCATGATTTTTTAACGCTGATGGGTATATCGTTTTTCTTTCCTTTTCCTGCTAGTTGACCTTTTCGCAGGTCAAGTAATCTGCACTGAACATTATTATGATTTATTTTTGTATTCATAGTGTTTTGTGATTCATCTTTACAAATCGTATCATCCAATCGTTATAAGATAAAAACAGGTATTCGTCATAAATCGACAAAATATATTCAAAAAAACAGTTTTTGATATGATACAAAATATCGCATATGTTAAAATTATGATGCAATTTTTAAGATCGGATGAATTTTTTTACTTTTGAGCGAAACATTTATAAAAATTACAAATTAAATAGTTTGATAGCGATAGTATCTAATTATAATCATTTCAGAAATATTTATTTAAATGAATATCAAAATGTGATCCACTAAATAATATACGAGTACATACAAGCAATGCTTTTGTTTTAAGAATTACTTGTCTTATCTAGAACATGGTTGTATATTTTTCTTATTTTAATAAACTAAAATATTGTTTTTATTAATAGATAATTTCAATTTCAATTGATGGACAGTTATATAATATATATAACAATAAAAATTAATTTTATCTGGCTCATTAAATATAATGACAAAAGTAGAACACTAAATGTTATCGCTATAAGTTTTTATTATTTTTTTTTAGAATTATATAAGAACAATTTACTCACACACAAATAACAAATTGTCACTCACGAAACAATCAAAAATTTCAATAAAAACAAGTAAAAATTGATAACAATTCAATTAATATACATTCGGCATAATTAATATATATTATATAAATTGGTTGAATGTATTAAAAAAATTTTTTTAATTTTATTCTGTGAATCAAGAGACTGTCTTCATATTCTTAGTTCTGTTATTTTTTTATATCGGAATAGTATTTGTTTGTTATATTTTTATGCTTGTTCGTCTAAAAATCAACAATCTGT
Source organism: Centruroides sculpturatus (assembly GCF_000671375.1). NCBI lineage: Eukaryota > Metazoa > Arthropoda > Arachnida > Scorpiones > Buthidae > Centruroides > Centruroides sculpturatus. The sequence goes on from NW_019384567.1 coordinate 166,262, forward strand.
TCGATATTTCGAAAATAACATCATAAATGTTTTTGTTTATTTCTCACAAATAAGAATTTGAATCAATAAAATAAAAGAAATATATATTTTTTTACATAAAAATCACCTATTTTTAACATAGTTTATATAAATTAAATTAAGATAATTCATAATTTATTCTGACATCGTTACAATGTCTGGCTGCAATTTTTAATCATATTTTTAATTTATTTAATTTAATATATGCTCTTCACCTCAAATTTTTATTAGTGTCTTGCCTCTGTACATCATACTTTTCCTTTAACAATAGAGTCGTGCCGGTCATCTATTAACTGCTTTCAGGAGAAAAAATTTGAATTGAAATAATGCGATTTCCGGTTTGCAAAAGAAGTTCATATATAGTTAATTGGGTCTCTTTCCCCTAAGGTTTCCATATCGTGTCTCGAATTTTATCTATCTCACTTCGTTCTCAAGATTAAGGAAGGAAAAATAGACAAACAAACAGACAGACGAAAGTGGGAACTTCTAGGTCTACAATTTTTTCAAATTGCAACCCAATAACATAAGAGATTTCACATTATTTAAACTATATTAATATAGTGTTTATAAAAGCCGTTTTTCGTATCATAAGAACATTCGTATAAAAAAAAATTGAAATTTTTACTTGAAAAAACTTAAAATTCATAACTAAAGAAGTCATTTAAATATTTATTCCATAATTAGTTATTTCTAATATTTATTAATTTAGTTTATGTAACTATGCTGTTGAAATATTCACTGTTTTGTGGTGTTTTTTTTATTCCGTATTAGTGTAAAAATACTTACGTTTAAATTGTCAATTTTATTTATTTTTTATCGAATGCGTTATAATTTTTAAGTACATTTAAAAGAATATCCCGAGGAAAGTAATAAATTACTGTATGAGTCACTTACTTTTCGATTCATTCTGTATCAGCAATTAAAATATTTTTCATTTTTTAAATTGAAAAAATCAACTCTTGTGATTACTATTTCAATAATCCAATATTTAATATTTAAATTTACGTTAATTACGTTTGCAAATATAACTAGAAAAGAAAAATAAAGAGACTTTTTTTTCTAAATTATAGAAACCTTGAATTATATTCAAATTTAATATTTGGATATAACTCAATAATAAAATTATATGTTAAAAAAATAATAGTCACAATCAATGTTTAAATATTTAATAAAATAATAAAATAAAAATTTCATCTATTTTCTTTTAATTTTCAGATATGTAAATTTTTAATTTTAAAATAATTTATTTACAATTTAACGAAAAAATAAGTACACAGTAGATTTATATTTTTTACTAAACACTAAAGTTTTTTATATTTATCTGTTAAAACTTCATAAGATATGAATACGTTATTAAATATTAAATAATGTATTTAAATGATACAAACTTTTATAATATATAGCCTATACAATTCTACTTTATTCAGATATTAATAATTAATTATATAACTTGTTTCGTTAATTTAATCTATTTTTCCTGGAAAAAATAGACTTAATTACAGAAATAAGTCATATATAATATAAACAATACAACACAGTATGTATAAATTAATTTTAATATTTTTATAAAACATTTTAAAATTAATTTGCTTTCACAATGATTATTAACAATTCATTAATTAGTAAAAATATATTGGAGAAAATTTTAGATTAATTAATAAAGTAAATTAATAAATATTAAAATAAAAACACAAGTACAAAAAATGTAAAATAATACTACTTAAATACAAAGACAGTAACTTATTTTTGAAGTTGGATGTTGGATTCTTTTTTATGTTTTCAAATGTATTATTTTAACGACTCTTTTAGTATAATATATATAACTATGACTAACGTTAATCATGATCATAATGACCACTTATCCCTATTAGAATCATCAAAAGAAAGCTGATTGCTGACTTATAGTCTCATCTATCCTGACTTTGCCAATTACTGCATCTAACGTTAATCCTCATTGCGCTAAAACAGTCAATATATTTCTATTAAGAACAGTTATTATTTCCAAGTACTGATAAAACTGCAGAAAAGAACTAAACTAAGGCTTATTAAATTTATAGTTTCTCCTTTCGCATGAGAATAACGTTATACATCTACACCTACTTTTATTTTACTATAAAAATAACTAAAATATATTGAGATTTATGTTAAAATACAGAAAAATGTTTTAATGTTTAAAAAAAAAAAACATTTAATTTAATGTTTATATTCATATCTTCTTTAGCTTAATTATGATATAGCAAGTATGTATTTATTTTATTTAACTTATTATATTTATAATTTTATTGTTATTTACTTTTATTAAGTTAAAATATTTGCAATGTATAATTTTGCATGGATATTATAAAAATTTAAACAAAAAATGAAATAATAGATTATTTAGATTTGTAGTTCATAATATAAACAACGGTTTTTTAATTTTCATTAATAATGTAAACATAAATTCAAACTTATTAATTACTTATTAATTTTATCATAATAATATCTTACATGGTCCGTAGATAAATTATATAACACTATTTTTATACTTTTATATATTATTTCTACTAAAGAATAATATGCACTACGAATATTAAACGTTATGTTGTTTTATTTATTATATATTTTACATACAAAAGAGTGACATAAACAGTACGATTTCCTATGAAACACCTTTTTCTTTTGTGTTCGTATTGTTGTTTATCGAATTAGACAAGGAAAGTTATAGCCAAATCTGAGTTGTCGCTAATTGACAAAAAACTTGAATAGCTTAATCCCTACATATTTAACAAACAACACCAGTCAATTTAAAGATCCCAGCGTTAAGTAACATTTTTGTAAACTCCCTACCCCTTGTAACCCAATGTAACGATTATCGGCATACTCACCACCCATATCTGAGTTACATAATTTATGAATAACCCCTTAATTTCACAAAGTTAATTAATTTTTAATAACGTTTCAAACTACTATATTTCCTTACTATAGAACGAATAATTAATTACGAAATATTTTTTTTCGTAATATAAACATCAAGATTTATAAACATATGTAAGAAGAAAATGCCTTATTATTTTCATAAAATACTTTTAATATATTTATTTAGGACTCGATTAAAAAGTTAATTTTTAAAAAATTTAAAATATTATAAATTAAAAAAAATAATAATAATTTATATAACGTATAATTACTATTATTAGATATTAAAAAGATTGGAGCTAGATTTACGAAAGTGTCGTTATTTACGACGCTTTCGCTAAAGTTATCGTTANAATGTTGTTACAATGTCTGGCTGCAATTTTTAATCATATTTTTAATTTATTTAATTTAATATATGCTCTTCACCTCAAATTTTTATTAGTGTCTTGCCTCTGTACATCATACTTTTCCTTTAACAATAGAGTCGTGCCGGTCATCTATTAACTGCTTTCAGGAGAAAAAATTTGAATTGAAATAATGCGATTTCCGGTTTGCAAAAGAAGTTCATATATAGTTAATTGGGTCTCTTTCCCCTAAGGTTTCCATATCGTGTCTCGAATTTTATCTATCTCACTTCGTTCTCAAGATTAAGGAAGGAAAAATAGACAAACAAACAGACAGACGAAAGTGGGAACTTCTAGGTCTACAATTTTTTCAAATTGCAACCCAATAACATAAGAGATTTCACATTATTTAAACTATATTAATATAGTGTTTATAAAAGCCGTTTTTCGTATCATAAGAACATTCGTATAAAAAAAAATTGAAATTTTTACTTGAAAAAACTTAAAATTCATAACTAAAGAAGTCATTTAAATATTTATTCCATAATTAGTTATTTCTAATATTTATTAATTTAGTTTATGTAACTATGCTGTTGAAATATTCACTGTTTTGTGGTGTTTTTTTTATTCCGTATTAGTGTAAAAATACTTACGTTTAAATTGTCAATTTTATTTATTTTTTATCGAATGCGTTATAATTTTTAAGTACATTTAAAAGAATATCCCGAGGAAAGTAATAAATTNTAAAAATTAAATAAATATGATAAGAGTAAATACTTATTCTACAAATTCAAATGTTTACATGATTTCTTCCCGATTAGAAATTTAAATCTTTTCACAGATTTGATAGTCACTTATTTATTTTGATGCTTTCAGCCCTTTAAATGTTGTCAAAGAGTAAGTACATTTCTTATGTATTTACTCTTCCATATAAAATTGATTTTAAGGAACTTCTTTTGAATCATATAGTATAAAAATTACAATAATTTTATCTATATACAGATTCCTTCTACGTAAAGTTATATTGTAATTTCATCAATTTAAAAGATTCAGTATAATATATAACTCAATAAAACTAAAACATAATCTGTTTTTTTTTTCTTCTGGTAATGCTAAACTCATAACTTTCTTAGTTAATGCAATTTGAATAACATATGATTAAATAGGTGGCAGAAGAAATTTTAAATCAAAATATAATTTGAGCTACATGATAATTAATGTCGAGAAATTTGTCATCTCGTTTCTATAATAAGTAAAAGTTATGAAGGTCTGTCTAATATAGATTATCCTCCAAATGATAAAGATGGACTACGCATATTTTCCTAGAGAAAAATTTCTTAGAGATCAACAAGATGAGCAGTGGATACGACAAACGTTGCTTCATTGCAGGACCTTATAGCTTGTGCTAATACTAACAAAGATATCTTTCTTATTTTTTTAAATAGATAGAAAATTCTAATAAAATTAAACGGTAAGTAAAGTAAGCAAATCAATCTTTATCAAGAGAAATAAGTATAAACAAATAATTTTTTTATATTTTTTTCTCTGAATTTTCAGACAGCACCTCGCTCTACTATACTTTATTTTATATCTTTTCTTATAAATTTCATTACGGATGTTGGATTCTTTTTTATGTTTTCAAATGTATTATTTTAACGACTCTTTTAGTATAATATATATAACTATGACTAACGTTAATCATGATCATAATGACCACTTATCCCTATTAGAATCATCAAAAGAAAGCTGATTGCTGACTTATAGTCTCATCTATCCTGACTTTGCCAATTACTGCATCTAACGTTAATCCTCATTGCGCTAAAACAGTCAATATATTTCTATTAAGAACAGTTATTATTTCCAAGTACTGATAAAACTGCAGAAAAGAACTAAACTAAGGCTTATTAAATTTATAGTTTCTCCTTTCGCATGAGAATAACGTTATACATCTACACCTACTTTTATTTTACTATAAAAATAACTAAAATATATTGAGATTTATGTTAAAATACAGAAAAATGTTTTAATGTTTAAAAAAAAAAAACATTTAATTTAATGTTTATATTCATATCTTCTTTAGCTTAATTATGATATAGCAAGTATGTATTTATTTTATTTAACTTATTATATTTATAATTTTATTGTTATTTACTTTTATTAAGTTAAAATATTTGCAATGTATAATTTTGCATGGATATTATAAAAATTTAAACAAAAAATGAAATAATAGATTATTTAGATTTGTAGTTCATAATATAAACAACGGTTTTTTAATTTTCATTAATAATGTAAACATAAATTCAAACTTATTAATTACTTATTAATTTTATCATAATAATATCTTACATGGTCCGTAGATAAATTATATAACACTATTTTTATACTTTTATATATTATTTCTACTAAAGAATAATATGCACTACGAATATTAAACGTTATGTTGTTTTATTTATTATATATTTTACATACAAAAGAGTGACATAAACAGTACGATTTCCTATGAAACACCTTTTTCTTTTGTGTTCGTATTGTTGTTTATCGAATTAGACAAGGAAAGTTATAGCCAAATCTGAGTTGTCGCTAATTGACAAAAAACTTGAATAGCTTAATCCCTACATATTTAACAAACAACACCAGTCAATTTAAAGATCCCAGCGTTAAGTAACATTTTTGTAAACTCCCTACCCCTTGTAACCCAATGTAACGATTATCGGCATACTCACCACCCATATCTGAGTTACATAATTTATGAATAACCCCTTAATTTCACAAAGTTAATTAATTTTTAATAACGTTTCAAACTACTATATTTCCTTACTATAGAACGAATAATTAATTACGAAATATTTTTTTTCGTAATATAAACATCAAGATTTATAAACATATGTAAGAAGAAAATGCCTTATTATTTTCATAAAATACTTTTAATATATTTATTTAGGACTCGATTAAAAAGTTAATTTTTAAAAAATTTAAAATATTATAAATTAAAAAAAATAATAATAATTTATATAACGTATAATTACTATTATTAGATATTAAAAAGATTGGAGCTAGATTTACGAAAGTGTCGTTATTTACGACGCTTTCGCTAAAGTTATCGTTAGAAATAACAGTTTAACGACTTGTGGTAGATGCGATACACAAAAGCCTCGAGCAATACATTGCATTGCTAACGACAAAGTAACTAGCGTCCGGTATCGAGAGTATGGAAATGTCGTCAGAACTTCCGTTGGATATGACCAATAAGAAATTTTACTGCTCGTGGGTTTATCACTTGTTGAATGATTGTAAACATGGAAGAAAAAAGAGAGGGATACAAAATAGTAACGTTAAGACATTTTATAATTTTATACTTTTTTAAATATGTTCACAATACGAAGAATCGTAGCGGCTTTAAATGAGATGTATTCTGTACTCGTTGATTATCGGAAAATTTAGAATATTTTACAGTACAATAAAATCTATTTTGAATTAAGAAATTGAAGAAATGAAACTGTATACAATAACATATCTATTTTAATAAAATGTCAGATTCAAAAAATGTAGTTATATTCTTCGAACGTAAGATAAACATATTAAAAATTTAATAGAAATATAGTAGTGAAATTAATGCCTATTATCGATAGGAAAGTATGTAAAGTCAATAGTACTTAATGTAAAGAACCATTTCCACTGGCGTCTGTCTGTTTGCCTGTCTATCCTTAATCTCGAGAACAGAATTAAATGGTTGAAAGTCGAGACAGAATTGGAAAGAATAGGGGCAGGAAACCCCGATTGATTATATATTAACTACCTATTTGGACCGGAAGTTAATATATAGTCACATTATTTCAATTAAAAATGTTTCTCCAGGACAGAACAGAGTTAGATGGATAACCGCATGATTCTATTATTAACAAGAAAAGTATGATGTACAGGGGCAAGATACTAGTAAAAGCAAAGACTATATTTTAAATTAAGTCAATTAAAAATATGGTTAAAAATTGTAGCCCAGTATTGTGACGATGTCACAATAAATAATTGCTCGTTTTATAAAATCGACCCAAAGTACTTTGTTTTGACTTTACATAAAGCATCAACACCTACACATTTAATTATTCTAGATAATATTAGTTGATTAACAAAAACATCATTCCTTACACCGGATTAAAAACTACCAGTATGAAAAGTTTTAAGAGAGAATACTAGTATCCTTTTAATTAAATGACATATGCCATCTTAGTATGTCTAAATCTCTATATAGGCCTACGCAACCCGTGCTCGTCGATTAAATTTAAAATTACTTCTTTTCATAATTAATAATATCTAATAAGTTTAAAAACTATATTATATTCGACGAATTATACGGCATAACCGTAGTAACTTAGCGTAAATTTTTTTTCACGCTAAGTTACTTCCGCCATCTTGAAATAGCGAGTAACGACACCACTATAGTTGACGTAAAATAACGACATATTTCGTAAAAGCATTCAAAGGTTCTCGTAGTTTATAACAACATATCATCGTTTAAAATTACCAGTAACGACACACATGTTCGTGAATTCAGCCTAATTTTAAAAAAAATTAATTTTATGATATTTATGAATAATTATAATATATGGAACTAAATAGTAATTCGAAGTTTGGTTTAAAAATTTCAAAAATACAAGCTATTTTAATAAATCAAATAAAAAAAATCCAAAATAAAAAGATAATTAAAAAAATAACTCGAAGCGAGTTTTTTATCATTAAAAATTGCTTTTTTGTGTTTATTTTTTAAAATACAAATTAAATTATTTATTCGAAGATTGTAAGTTAAAAACAATTAAATATTAACTATATAAATTCAGACAATGATATTTTTTTTTCAATAATTTAATTAACTTTATTTATACATATCTTATTTATAGCTTTTGTCTATTTTATTAAGATATATAAATATAATAAATCATTTAAAAATGTACTGATTCATAAATGAAGTGTTAAAAGTATTTGTAGCGAAACTTTTAATATTTCTTTATATAATATAAATTTAAACAAATATTTTTAACGTTATTTGGTAAATATGTATTTTAAAAAATGTATAAAAATTTTTAATTAAAAATAGTGTTTACAAGATGTACTTTTTAGAAAGATATTATTCTTTAACTTATTTATCGTGGTACCTTTACATATCTGGAGATTTACAGACCATGTTTTCTCCACTAATTACGTCTTTAATCGATACTTAGATAAAAACAAATTTAATTTTACTGCACTTTTAGTGATGCAGTTACAGAATGTAATTAAAAAGTTAAAGAAGAATATCAGAATAAAATTTACACTAGAATAATTAATTGCTTTTCTATAGAAATTTTATTATTATACCTCAAACTTTTAATATATTAATTCTGAAAAGTATTGGCGAAGATTGTTTTTAATTAAAGTATATTTTAATTACTTAGTTTTAACTAAAACTATTTTTTTAAATCCAATTTTGTAACGTTATTATGAAGAATTTGTTCCATCCTAGTTTTCTTAGAGAAAAGAAAACCCTCGATATCTTTTTACTTTAAAAAAGAATATTAGAAACAATATCTGAAGTTTAGATTAAAACCTTCTTTCAGGTTTACTAAAGAAACAAGATATATAGTTTTTAAAACTCACATAAGTGTAGTTTCTATTGTGACAAGCGAAAGAAAAACGCCACTCCTCCATATTACATTCTTTTAATGGATTTCTCACAACTGTTTCTAAATTCGTTTCTTGGACATTTTGGCACCGCAATATTCTATTTTCCCTAAGATTTTTTGACTCTGTATTGATGGATTTGCTTCTTACTTTTAAAATATATGAATATCTGTAACATTGTTTTTTTCCTACTTTATTTCTTTTAAATTTTATGTTATAAAAGACTCGCTTAATACTAAATTTTTAATAAAATGAAATATTTTCTTTTATTTTAATATCTAAATCTTAAATAAATATAAAAAATATTTTATTTCTTCAAAAAACCTTCAAAGCATAGAAAGTTTTTATATTTATTCTCTACATAATAGCTAACTATTTAAAAGATTCTTAAATATTTAATAATGCAAATTATTGAAATAAAAATAATATTTAAGTATTAAAGAAATTCTATTGTTAAATATAATAAATATAAACATTTTATCAATAAGTCCAGAGTCAATATTTAGATAGTGAATTATAATAATAATTTCTTATAATTATTATTTACATTGAAAATTCAGAAATTTTAATATTCTTCGTTTAGTTTTTCTGACGTTATAAACATAATAGTATACATTATATAAAATGATCGATGAAATTATAATAAGACCAATATGTACGTAATCTCACAATACATTAATAAATGAATAAAATTTCTTACATCTATTGATCTGAGTTTTAAAGTATTATTCTGGACCTATATAATATAAATATGTAATATTTTCATTATATTCAAGCCCTGTATGAATGATAAACTTATTATAATATGTAGGCTATATTGTAGTAGCTTGTTTGCAAAGATTGGTATGCAAATGAGGAAACATCTCACTGATATTCACAACCTGGTCATGAATATTATGTTCTCAAAGTAAGTATTTACACAGAGGAGAAAAGAGAGAAAATCCCATGAAATCCACACAGTTTATGGAGTCCACAATTTCGTTTTCTTTCCTATACTAAACACACTCTGCGGAAGTTGGGCGATAAGGCTTTTGCTGAGAACTTACTTGCTATATTTCTTCTTTTAACAACAAAGGAAGAGGGAAATAACCGTGTTCACTGATCTTATTTTGTGCAGAATTTTGGGTTTAGACTCAAAGATGTTCGTCATAGTCAATGTGAATTCCTTAGGGAATGGAGAAAAAGTACGGTCTTTTTGCTTCTACTAGATCAGAAAAGATCTCAGCAAAAAGTAGAGTTATTATGTTGACTTTGGAATGTTCCCAAGCTTTAAAAATAATATAACTATAACATTTACTTTTCTTTAAAAGAAAACTTTTGATAGAGTTAATGAAAAAGATTTTGACCACGTTTTTAATTATATTAAAATAAAAATAATTCGTATTAACATTTTGACAAATAATATATATAGTATGTTATCAATAAATCAACCAATTTTTCGAATTATAGAAATGACAGTTAGTTATATAAATTATCCATTTAAAAAATATGACTTCAATTCAAACGAAAAAAAACAAGATTATAATTAAAGGCAGAAAACAATTATTTTTTTTAAATCTAAAAAATTACTGTAAAAAATTATAATCTGTAATTCGTTGCTGAATATGAAGTAAGTAATACGTAAATTTTTAAATNCGCTTAATACTAAATTTTTAATAAAATGAAATATTTTCTTTTATTTTAATATCTAAATCTTAAATAAATATAAAAAATATTTTATTTCTTCAAAAAACCTTCAAAGCATAGAAAGTTTTTATATTTATTCTCTACATAATAGCTAACTATTTAAAAGATTCTTAAATATTTAATAATGCAAATTATTGAAATAAAAATAATATTTAAGTATTAAAGAAATTCTATTGTTAAATATAATAAATATAAACATTTTATCAATAAGTCCAGAGTCAATATTTAGATAGTGAATTATAATAATAATTTCTTATAATTATTATTTACATTGAAAATTCAGAAATTTTAATATTCTTCGTTTAGTTTTTCTGACGTTATAAACATAATAGTATACATTATATAAAATGATCGATGAAATTATAATAAGACCAATATGTACGTAATCTCACAATACATTAATAAATGAATAAAATTTCTTACATCTATTGATCTGAGTTTTAAAGTATTATTCTGGACCTATATAATATAAATATGTAATATTTTCATTATATTCAAGCCCTGTATGAATGATAAACTTATTATAATATGTAGGCTATATTGTAGTAGCTTGTTTGCAAAGATTGGTATGCAAATGAGGAAACATCTCACTGATATTCACAACCTGGTCATGAATATTATGTTCTCAAAGTAAGTATTTACACAGAGGAGAAAAGAGAGAAAATCCCATGAAATCCACACAGTTTATGGAGTCCACAATTTCGTTTTCTTTCCTATACTAAACACACTCTGCGGAAGTTGGGCGATAAGGCTTTTGCTGAGAACTTACTTGCTATATTTCTTCTTTTAACAACAAAGGAAGAGGGAAATAACCGTGTTCACTGATCTTATTTTGTGCAGAATTTTGGGTTTAGACTCAAAGATGTTCGTCATAGTCAATGTGAATTCCTTAGGGAATGGAGAAAAAGTACGGTCTTTTTGCTTCTACTAGATCAGAAAAGATCTCAGCAAAAAGTAGAGTTATTATGTTGACTTTGGAATGTTCCCAAGCTTTAAAAATAATATAACTATAACATTTACTTTTCTTTAAAAGAAAACTTTTGATAGAGTTAATGAAAAAGATTTTGACCACGTTTTTAATTATATTAAAATAAAAATAATTCGTATTAACATTTTGACAAATAATATATATAGTATGTTATCAATAAATCAACCAATTTTTCGAATTATAGAAATGACAGTTAGTTATATAAATTATCCATTTAAAAAATATGACTTCAATTCAAACGAAAAAAAACAAGATTATAATTAAAGGCAGAAAACAATTATTTTTTTTAAATCTAAAAAATTACTGTAAAAAATTATAATCTGTAATTCGTTGCTGAATATGAAGTAAGTAATACGTAAATTTTTAAATTATATATA
>NW_019384567.1:179252-267478 GCF_000671375.1 Centruroides sculpturatus
ATTTTAATTATTTTTATTTCCAAACTGATTTTAACCAGTTCTATAGTAAGGTAACATTCCAATAGACAATATGCAAAGCTTTTTTTTCAGTTTACAGCAGTATTTATTACACAAAATTTAAGTAAAGCTTAACATGCCGATCTTGCCCCGATCTCCCCTACATTAAAGTAAAAATTAATTATTGTTTAGAATTTATTTAAATAAATAAAAGTAAATTTTGTATAATAAATCTTTACGTTAATTAATCTTTTATGTCTTCATAATATTACATTAAATATATTATGTAGTCTTAGACATTTTTTTTTTATAACCAGAGCTACATGATAATTAATGTCGAGAAATTTGTCATCTCGTTTCTATAATAAGTAAAAGTTATGAAGGTCTGTCTAATATAGATTATCCTCCAAATGATAAAGATGGACTACGCATATTTTCCTAGAGAAAAATTTCTTAGAGATCAACAAGATGAGCAGTGGATACGACAAACGTTGCTTCATTGCAGGACCTTATAGCTTGTGCTAATACTAACAAAGATATCTTTCTTATTTTTTTAAATAGATAGAAAATTCTAATAAAATTAAACGGTAAGTAAAGTAAGCAAATCAATCTTTATCAAGAGAAATAAGTATAAACAAATAATTTTTTTATATTTTTTTCTCTGAATTTTCAGAGAGCACCTCGCTCTACTATACTTTATTTTATATCTTTTCTTATAAATTTCATTACATATTTACTACAGAAAAATGAATAATTTTTATATAAATTGATAAAATAGAAACAAATAAAGTTGGTTGAACAAATTTATAATTATTTTATTAATATAGATAGAGTTTAATTTTACTTTAAAAGATACAGAAATTTTAATTTATTGAAAGATATTCTACTTTTAAATTAGAGTTTACTTTACTTTAAAAAATTAACCTTTTTTTAAATTTATTAATTATTACATTAACGATTCTTAAATATAACGAGAATTAAAATATTTTTAGCTTATTTTACAAAATAATGCAAGAAGAATAAAGCTAACAACACCAAACAATAAATATGTAATATAATATAATATAATTATGTAATATAGACGGCCTAATGATCGAGGTGTCTATGTAATATAGACACCTCGGTCATTAGGTTACCACTCTGGAGGACCTGGAATCGAATCCGGGCGAGCAATCTCAGGAGTTTTGCATGGAGGGTCTTTCCTAGATATGCCGATCCCCGTCCTTCAACCATCCGAATACCCCCATTGATCCTGGTTGAACCCATTATGAACATGAAAAAAAGGACTTCTTACTGCCCAAGGGGCGAAAAGAGTCAAAAATAAGGAAATTATATAATATAGCCTTCAGCACACGTTCTAAGTAAATAAATATATGTTTTTCTTCTAACGAAATTAATAAATATTATTAATTTCTTGAAGCATTTTGAAAATTCTTTTAAAAAGAAATTTAATTACATTTTATTTATTCTTTCTAATGTTTTCAAACTTACCGTAAAAATATTCAAAAAAAATTATCAGTTATATGGAATTTACAATAATTTTGATAAAGCTGAAAGAATTTGAAAAGAATTATTTATAAAAGCATTCTATTGAAAATATTAATCTCCGAATGTAAATTACATTTTATACTATAGAAGTTTTTTTTCTATAAAATATACAGTGTATAAAGGCAGAAAAATAAAAATTGTAAAACATGAAAAGTTATAAAAGTTTTGAGAGTAAGATTTAGATTTACATCGCTTTTCTAGAAAGATATATCTCTCCACTAAAAGAAAAATATTTAAATAAGATTCAGTGTTTTTTATTGAACAAATCTCATCGAAAAAGAATAAAAATACAGCAGCTTTAACATCGACTATCATAATACGATAACAATGATAATTATTTTCAGTTTCACAAATGGTATTTATTTATATTTACGACTAAACAAATATTAACTAAAATAATATAATTAAATTGTATTAAATTTACATAAACTTTAATATTTAATATAATCTAGTAATTAATTCATAACATCAAAAATTTATATAATATATAAAATTAATTTTTTGAAAGATATAAAGTTAAGCCAGAAATAAATAAAATAAAGTTTGACATTCAAAGCAATCAATTTATATTTAATATAATATTTTTACTTACGATTTCCTTATTGTGAAACATATCCTGTTTTGCAAAAATGACAATATCCATTTTATTCTGTATCATCATCATAATCTAAAAAAAAATAAAACAATTCTTTTAATAATTTATCTTTGTTCAGAAAGTACTTAAAAATTAAATAAATATGATAAGAGTAAATACTTATTCTACAAATTCAAATGTTTACATGATTTCTTCCCGATTAGAAATTTAAATCTTTTCACAGATTTGATAGTCACTTATTTATTTTGATGCTTTCAGCCCTTTAAATGTTGTCAAAGAGTAAGTACATTTCTTATGTATTTACTCTTCCATATAAAATTGATTTTAAGGAACTTCTTTTGAATCATATAGTATAAAAATTACAATAATTTTATCTATATACAGATTCCTTCTACGTAAAGTTATATTGTAATTTCATCAATTTAAAAGATTCAGTATAATATATAACTCAATAAAACTAAAACATAATCTGTTTTTTTTTTCTTCTGGTAATGCTAAACTCATAACTTTCTTAGTTAATGCAATTTGAATAACATATGATTAAATAGGTGGCAGAAGAAATTTTAAATCAAAATATAATTTATGTTATTTTCTATATATTTAAACTTTAAGAAAAATTAAGATTTTCCTTCAATTCATTTTCTTTTCTTTTTCTTTCAGAAAACCTTTTGCTTTATGGGGGGAAAAACTGTTGCTTTATAGATGCATTAAGCAATCTGTATATTACTTATAATTGTCATTACCCATTTATGAATTTATGATAACATAAAATCGTTTATATTCTTCGTGTATATTAGAATTTAAAATATTTTCTAACTTTCATTAATGGAATCATCAGGTTTTATCTAGAATAATTCCAAGATGTTTGCAGATATCGGAATATTTTTGCTACATTCAAACTAAGAAATTACAGAGTTCGAAGACGACATCGTGCCATTGGTATGATTTTCATTTTAATGCGGCAAATATCTCGAGCAATGAATATTAATATCAGTTCGATAATTACATCCAGAAACTGATGATGTAGCCGTTCAACGAACTTTCGTCGTTACGATGAACTATTTAAATCGTATTTTGCAACAGTTCTGTCCTAACGCACGCCATTTTCTCATTAAGTAAACCCATATAGACATAAAGTTATAAGTTGTTGCTCGATTACTTTAGTTGAATAGTTATTCCTGTTCGATAGTTTTTTCTTTTTTTTACTACTATTGCCAGGTGTATTCAGTAATAAACGTTTCTGCAACACAAAATGATCGTTTCTGGATCGATTTATTAGTCTTATTACCTATCATTAATAGTAAAAATTAGCTATTTATTTTGTTAATAATATGATAAATATTAAAGTATTTCTTTTAATACGATTTTAAATTCATACCATAAATGATCAACAATTTCAAATTATAAACATATTTAACTTTAACTACATAGAAAAAAAATTTTTTTTAAATGTTTCTATTTTAAGTGGATTTAAATGGATTTAAGTCTTAATTAAATTGTTTTAAACAGCGTACTAGCATATAAGAAAATATTTAATTTAAGAAAATATTTAAAAAAATATATTTCATTGCAATTTCTAATAATAGAAACAAAATAATAATAGCGTGCAAAAAATATTTCTTTCGTTTGTTTTATAAAATAAAAATAAAATAACTTTACAAAACACAAAATCTCAATTCTTATTAATTTTTTTTTTTTTATTTTCTGAATTTTTATAAATTAATTTCTAAAATTACTGCTTTAATCGGTTATTTAGATAATTTTCTTTCAACTGACACAATTAAGCTTTTATCTAAATAAGTTAATGTAAATGTTTTTAACAATGTTTGTGTAATTCATTAAAAATACGACTTGATGTTATTATTTACATAATTATTAGAACATACCGATTTAAATTTTTTTATATATAAAACAATTGAGCACAAAAATAAAGCAAAATAAATAATAAAACATAATTTCAAAAGAATAAACGATATAATAAAGTAAACGTGTCAAGAGTAAGACTCAATAATAACAACAATTAATTAATAAAAACTAACTCTCAATTGTAATATATCCAAAAAAAGGAGACAAAAATTATTAATAAATAGCATTCTTACGTAATCAATTTTTAAAATATAATCTAATACAAAGGTAGGAGACTTAATATTAAAAGCGAAAATTTCAATTAAATAGAAAGAATAAATTAACTAAACATTTCGTAAGACATTCTTTAATAGTAGACTAAAAAAACTTGGCCACACAAAATTTCGCTAACGTGATAAGTGTACAGGGTTCTGACGTCACAATATCGACGAACTGTTGATGCGATTACGTTGAAGTGCAATCTATTGAGTGAAAAACGCAACAGATAAACATATACGTTGTGCCTGCGAGGAACTTTACGAATTACGTTTTACATGGATAAATACAAGGTCGTGCATACGGAGGTATTTGGGGGATTTAACCCCCCCTATTTGGAAAGAATTGTACTACGTTAATAAAATAGTATGTTGCACATTATTTTATATATTTTTTTTGTAGCCGTACACTTCATCTTTAGTATACTGTATTGTATTGTAAAAATTAATAAACTATGTTATAAAAAAAAATATTTTTTAAACCTCACCCTTTTAAGAATTAAAAACATAGGCCTGAATAAATNTTCGATAATTACATCCAGAAACTGATGATGTAGCCGTTCAACGAACTTTCGTCGTTACGATGAACTATTTAAATCGTATTTTGCAACAGTTCTGTCCTAACGCACGCCATTTTCTCATTAAGTAAACCCATATAGACATAAAGTTATAAGTTGTTGCTCGATTACTTTAGTTGAATAGTTATTCCTGTTCGATAGTTTTTTCTTTTTTTTACTACTATTGCCAGGTGTATTCAGTAATAAACGTTTCTGCAACACAAAATGATCGTTTCTGGATCGATTTATTAGTCTTATTACCTATCATTAATAGTAAAAATTAGCTATTTATTTTGTTAATAATATGATAAATATTAAAGTATTTCTTTTAATACGATTTTAAATTCATACCATAAATGATCAACAATTTCAAATTATAAACATATTTAACTTTAACTACATAGAAAAAAAATTTTTTTTAAATGTTTCTATTTTAAGTGGATTTAAATGGATTTAAGTCTTAATTAAATTGTTTTAAACAGCGTACTAGCATATAAGAAAATATTTAATTTAAGAAAATATTTTAAAAAATATATTTCATTGCAATTTCTAATAATAGAAACAAAATAATAATAGCGTGCAAAAAAATATTTCTTTCGTTTGTTTTATAAAATAAAAATAAAATAACTTTACAAAACACAAAATCTCAATTCTTATTAATTTTTTTTTAATTTTCTGAATTTTTATAAATTAATTTCTAAAATTACTGCTTTAATCGGTTATTTAGATAATTTTCTTTCAACTGACACAATTAAGCTTTTATCTAAATAAGTTAATGTAAATGTTTTTAACAATGTTTGTGTAATTCATTAAAAATACGACTTGATGTTATTATTTACATAATTATTAGAACATACCGATTTAAATTTTTTTATATATAAAACAATTGAGCACAAAAATAAAGCAAAATAAATAATAAAACATAATTTCAAAAGAATAAACGATATAATAAAGTAAACGTGTCAAGAGTAAGACTCAATAATAACAACAATTAATTAATAAAAACTAACTCTCAATTGTAATATATCCAAAAAAAGGAGACAAAAATTATTAATAAATAGCATTCTTACGTAATCAATTTTTAAAATATAATCTAATACAAAGGTAGGAGACTTAATATTAAAAGCGAAAATTTCAATTAAATAGAAAGAATAAATTAACTAAACATTTCGTAAGACATTCTTTAATAGTAGACTAAAAAAACTTGGCCACACAAAATTTCGCTAACGTGATAAGTGTACAGGGTTCTGACGTCACAATATCGACGAACTGTTGATGCGATTACGTTGAAGTGCAATCTATTGAGTGAAAAACGCAACAGATAAACATATACGTTGTGCCTGCGAGGAACTTTACGAATTACGTTTTACATGGATAAATACAAGGTCGTGCATACGGAGGTTTTTGGGGGATTTAACCCCCCCTATTTGGAAAGAATTGTACTACGTTAATAAAATAGTATGTTGCACATTATTTTATATATTTTTTTTGTAGCCGTACACTTCATCTTTAGTATACTGTATTGTATTGTAAAAATTAATAAACTATGTTATAAAAAATAATCTGCTTTTTTAAAACCCATTCTTTTAAAAATTCTGTGCACAGCCTAATTATAAATATTGCTATAACAAAAACAATTCAGTAAATTACAATGTAGTAAATCCAGATCCTACAGAGCACTATATAAAGTACAGTGGTACCTTGACTTACGAGTGTCCCAATTTACAAATTTTTTGAGATACAAGCCATCTCTTGGCTGAGTTTTTGCTTTGAGTTGAGAGTTAAATTTGGGTTACCAGCCAGCTCCAGATACCTCACCACTAGGTGGCACAGCAAACAATAGATTAAGAAAAAGATGGAAAATCACCGCAATTTCATCATTTTTGTTACTCTTCCAATGTCTGAAGGCTAGATTACAGAAAAACATGTGNATAATATATTAATTTAATTATTAATACATTTATTATTAAAATAATATGAAAGCTTAATGAATGAATCAGAAATCTTATTTAATATTTAAACTAAATCAACTATAATTGCCTTTTCTTTAATAATATAAGTTATAAAGTAATTTTAAAATACAGTAAAATTAAACTAACTAAAAATGGAAATTAATAAAACAAGTCGAAAAATTTAAAAATATATAAATAATTTAATAATAACGTGACTTAATTGAATAATGCAAAAGTTTGAATTAAAATTGAAAGTTTTAATACAAATATATATATAAAAGTTGAAAATCTGTAGTTAAATCTTACTTAGAAACTGCTTGAATACTTAAAATATAAAGTACTTTTTTGAAAAAAAAAGTAAAATATAAATATAATGAGTTTAGGAATATATGGATACAAATTTTTTGGCCTATGACAAAAATTTAATGCAAATAGCTGCGGATGGCTTTATGATTATATTAAAATATTTAATATAATCACAAATATTGCATTTAATTCAATTAATTATTAATTTTTACAGCTTTCCAAGGAAGGGGATATTAAAATATGTATGATTCTCACATGATACACAGTTAAAAATACTGTATTTATTTTTAAGTTTTTTTTGTCATTTACAAGAAACGGCTGCTCGAAATAATTTTAAACTCTTAAGTAAAGAAAAAAAGTGTTCAAATAGTATAACATTTTACATCTGTTACGTCCAATCATTGAATTGAAAAGAGGGTTATGTTGAAAAGAACAAAGGAGACATGATTATGAAAATATTAGCTGAACTGTACTTTCAAGCATGAAAATTGCTAGACAAAATTAAAATTTTATGTAAATATCGATAATCTTATAAGTGGAAACGACATAAAACTACAAAATGCTTAATTTATTCATATAATATCAATATATAATTGTCGTTAGTTTTAAATCTAAAAGACTGTACGGTAATAAATTACCAACAATAAATTTATTATTTAAAGAATTTAGTGTAAAAATATGTTTATAAACTAAAAGAAATATTTAAGTGATATCATAAAAATATTTATAACAAAATTAAGTTTTATTTTGTATTAAAAAGTTAATACTATTTGTAATAAGTTGAATAACATATTGTATAAAGCTTAGAATTATTCTTAAGAAATCATTATATCAATTATTTCACATTTTAAACTATTTTAATTTGTTGATTTACTTGCGAACAAAATTTTAGATTTTACTGCTTAATATAAATTAGATCAACTGAAGCAAGAAGATGACTAATCAGTCCAATGAGATCGAAGCAATTTAATATCGAGTAAAAGAAAGTTAATTCGGTTAGAAAGAAACATCAACAAATTAGTAAGTCATGCATATACTTAAATTTTATTAGCGCTCTTCAGTTAACTCTGTCAAAGCGTTTTAGTATAACGATAGATTCGATTTGTCGTCTAGGGCATCATAACTTCAGTATAAAAGACCCGATCGAGGTCACAGTTTGTGTTTAAATCAATATTCAAAAAAATAAATAAAAAATTCCAAATAAATACAGAAAAATCGCATTTTAGTTAATTCATTTACTCGAGTTAACTCAAATTACAACAAAACCCAAAAAAGAAGAATATAATGATGAAGATACTGTTACATTTAGTTTTTAAATAAAATTCTGTTTTTTTTTTTTTTTAAATTTTTAAACATTAATTTATTACAAATTATAACAACGTCTCTTTTATATTTTTATTCCTGCTCTTTTAAATCAGGAAGAGTTCATGTATTTACTGAGGTCTAGCCGAATTTCAAGCAACGTCAAAATGAATGAAAGTCGGATATCCTAAAGCATCTACTAAAATAATAAAATATATATCAGTGCAAAAAATCAAATTAGACTCTTTTTAATTATTAATTAAAATCGTGAAATATTTTTAAAAAAATTGATAAATAAAACAAAATAAAATAATATACGGAAAGAAAATTTATCCGAATTGAAATAATGATAATAAAATCAAGAGTTTCCAAAGATATAATAAATATATGACACTTCAATCAGAATTAAGAAGAGAAAACATCCATCATTCTTTTACAGGTATGTTAATAATTCATGCAGGTCCATATCTGAATAACTATCTGTGACATGAAACGAACATGAATATGCATAAGTAATATCAAACGTACAAGAGATTGCAATTTAGATGGATCAAGTAACAATCAAAAATTGCGAAACTCACTAAAATTTCGATAATATCGATTTAAACCTTGAAGAATATTAAATAGATTTGATAAGTATTTCTTTAATAGAATAGAAAAATTTATGTAAATATATTTCAGTCATAATTTTTAATTAAAATTTTCTTATCAAGCGAATTTTGCATGTGATAAAATTGATTTTTCTTTACTTTTTTTAAAAAATATATATATATTTTTTCATCTATTCATTCTATTTTCTGTAAAAACTGTCAATATTTTTTTCCCACAATAAATAATCTGGGCATATCTATTTTCACATAAATTATTTTATTATATTTGTTAAAATTATCATAAGTTACACGAGAATATCAATTTTTGTATTGATTAAATTAACTTAATCAAAATTAATTATAATCGTAATGTTTTAGAAAGTCTATTTCTTTAATTTTTCGATATTTAATATTTATTCTTCAGTGTTTAGATATTCAAAACATCAAATTTAAATGGAATAGTTAGAAAAAACGATTTAAATTACAATTTTTAATAAAAGCATTTATACATGATATGCCTATCTTATAGTTCAATTCTACTAAATTCTAATACTTCAATGTAAAAATATTTAATAGAGTTAATAAATAAGAACATAAATTTTCAGAGATTACTGTTTTTAAATTGGTTAGAATAATGAAAAAAAAGCCACAGTATTAATTTTAATCGAAAGTTCTTCGCTGTAATAGGCTATGTTGTATTTAAATGTAAGCTTCCGGTCAAATCCTCGAGATCTTTAATCTGATCGACAAAGTATAGCTGATTATCATTAACAGTGATTGCAGAGAAAACAGGGCAAGGAACAAGCTAAACATAAATGAATTTTTTTTCTCTGACGTCCAAAATTAATTTTCTTTTCCAGAATTAACTTTCCTAGAGCTAAACTTTTTCATTTCTTCCCAGAATTATAATAAGAAATAGGATAATAGTTTATCGGAAACTGAGATTAATTAAGAAAATATTTTATATTTTTGTGGGTTTCTTCCAAATGTTAAAATAAATAAATAAATTTTATCAAACGATGAGATCAGCCGATTAATTGTACCGTGTACAATATTTTTATACCCCTAAGGAAAATACTACAGGTCTACAGTACAATAAATTGCATTTTCCCACAGTTAAACTTTGTCTCTAATTGCCATTGTGATAAAAAATTATGTAAATCTAACCATATTCTAAATTTTGAATATTTCTAATTATATGTATAATTTAATTTATGGAGTGGACTCCTTTTTAGTTATTAATGTTATTTCTTTCAGAAATTCATATATTTGTTAATATAAAATGCCTAGCGATTATCTGAAAGCAATATCAACTTGAGATGAAGTTTAATTAAATTTGTTACTAAAACAAAAAGGTTACAAATATCTTATAGTTAAGTTAAACAGTGAAGAAAGTAAGACAGGAAAAAATTTAATATGTAGGATTTATTTTATAGTAAAAGAATAATTGGAAATCCTTCTCTATTTTGTACGAAATGTATAAAAAAATGTTTCCAACACTATTAAAAGTTCAGTATTCCACATGGGAATTTTGATAAATATTTATAAAATACTATTGAAACGTTATTTTTATGTTATTAATTCACATTGAAAATAATACTTAAATCAGAGGGTGGACAACCTTTTTAAGTACGCGTGCCAAATCTATGATGCAAAATTTTCTCACGTGTCAACCGAAATTCTTGGGAGCAAATTACTATTTGGTCAAGCAACTAGATGATGGTACTGGAAAACTAGATTCAGCTGTAACTCTGCTTGTAAATCGCAAGATAGATGTCTTAAAAAAGGGATGTATGCTTCATTTTCTTATTACTTACTATTACTAAAACAGTTGATAATGTTTGTTTCTTTATTGCAATTTTATTCATTACTTCTCTATTTAATAAAATTGTATTCTGTTAAGTTAAAATATACAATTCAGTAAAGATGTTGGATATTTATTTTTTAAAGTGAACCCGGGGTTGCGTGCAGGAAAAAATCGTTAGCGTGCCATAGATTTGCCCACCCCTGACCCAAATAAAATAAGAAAAATTAAAAGTTATATTGAAAAAAATATGTTACGTTTATACAGGATATAATACAATAAAACATGAAATAATGCTTTAAATAAGTACAGTTTTTGTCTGTTTTGCTAAAAGATTTACAAAATTTAACTGATATTTCAACATAAGTAGTAATAACCTTATTTAAAGATTAAATAATTAAAAATAAGCCATCATTTAAATGTTTGACATGCACTAAATAATTCTTTTTATGAAAATAATTTTAAAATGAAGTTAAGAATATAAATAAATAATGCTTATTTATATGTTTTATATTATAATACAATACATATATAAAGAAAATCGAAATTTGAATTATCTTTAACACTTAGAAAACAAACTCGAAAAGCCTGCAAAATTTTCAATTTATAATCAACTTTTGATAAAATAGAAGGATGAAAATTGTATAGTCAACATCATGATTTTATTGCTTCCTAGTTAACTTTAATCACGGAAATTTCAAACATAATTAAGCCGTTTCGACATCACTAACTTTGGATAAACTTCAGAAACGGAATAATTTATTTTTTAAATTTGTTATGCAAAGCTCATTTGATAATTTATTCTCTTTATATCATTTATTATTAAATATTTAATATCTTTATTCTAACTTTCCTTTCATTTTGACTTTTAGTTAAACACACCTATAATAAACATTATAGCGATTTTAATTATAATTACAGCGTATAAAAAAATCAAATCGTAAAAGTGCACATAAAGTATATCGACAGCTTAAAAAATCTTTTTCCGAGGCTAATTATACTAATTGACTCGAATTAAAGTAGTAATTTTTCTATTCAATTATGGCAAAGTAAAAAGTATAGTGATTTTTATTATTGAAAGAAATACAAAGAAAAAAAAATATAAGGTTTACAAATGTTTCCATTAGTGACCGCAAGCTTTAAACCACAAAAGCGAATGAAGTCAGTTCAATCGTTGCTCTTCTAGTTAGAGTAGTGGTTTCTGAACGATCGTTCTGCTAGTTCTTTTTGCACAAATAAGGATGGAGTCTGCTAACTTCAGATAAAGGCGAACAAAAAATAAAGAAAAAGAAAGAAAAGTAACACCCTTCTGAAACAGCAAGATAAACAAGATTTTAGAGTTCAAAAATAGATTTTTCCATTGTTGAATGTGTTGTAAAAATATTCTTAAAATTACAGTAACATTTTACATATGTTATTCTGCATACTTAAATAAGTTTAGGAAAAGAAAAAAAAAAGGAAAATAACAATGACTAGAGTTGTTTTTTCTATTAAGTTTTATAAATAAATTCATAAAATATTAAAATATTTATGCTATTTGCTTAAATATTTTTTGTCATTATATCAGTTCTTAAATATATAAATTTATTTTTAAATATGCGTCATTAATTTTATATTATTGAGGATTTTTATCTGAAAGTTTTAATTTAGATACTTTATACTGAAGAGAAAAAGAATAAAAACTTATGCAAATGAAACGTGTTGGATAACAAATCAAATTACTAGACGATGATGACAGTCTGTTGTGATTTCCTAAAGGCATGTAAAGAATACACTAAATACACAACACAATCTTCACGATCAACATTTTGCGATAAGAAAATGGCAAAAATTATATAAAATAAAATTGAGTGCATTGATCAAATAGTTAACCTGGTAAATAAAACTGAATGATTAAAATCCACAGATTAGTTAGATTGTTTATAAGTTAAAGTTTGAATAAAAAAGACAATTTTTGAAAAATAAATAAATATGTATTCTTCAGATTTATGGAAATCTTTTTAAGAAATCCAGAAATATTTGAATAAACTTCATATTCAAATTAGGAAAGTTATTATCAGAGATCAAACAAACATATCTATAGATTTGACAGATATTTCGCAAGAAACTAATATCAAAGTTGAAAGCATTCTGTAGCAATAGTGAATGATCGGTTATGATAAAGAGGATCGTAGGTTGAGTAGGATTACGTTGTCAAATATTTCCTCTGGCAGTTTTAGTCATATCGAGTCATGGTATATATCTTGATGCAAGGTATAGAATCGTATAATACCATGAAGTTTAAAACTGCTTCTGGCAATTTTTGTCAACAATGTTATTGATATCCTGTTTTATCTTAGTTTTCAATAGGGAAAAATGCGTAGTATATGTAAGGATTGGAGAATTTGTTGGATTTTTTTATCTGAAAGTTTGAGATTACTACCGAAGGACACTAGTATATTTAAGTTCTTACCCTTCTGAGGTTAGATTCTGCTATAGATTAAAAAAAAGTGAAAAATTTTAAACTTTAAGTCATACTTTCTTAATTAGAAACATCGTTAAACAAAATTAAAGACATTTTAGCAATTAAAACCGTCGTGAGTTTGATCAAAATTAAATTCCAAATAATATAAATATATGAGATCTTAGTAGAAGAGATAATACAAATTTAATAAAAATATTAATGTTTATTTAACGGAAGAGATGAAAATAATCTGATTTGTGCAGAGTAAGCTCTTTATTGAATAATATGCGACGTATAAAGATCAAGTGGTTAAACTGAATAAAGTAAATATCCGGCCTTTAATCAGTTGATGTTAGGATTATCAAACCAATAAGCTTTAACTGAGTACTATCGAAATGGAGAACACTTTAAAAATTAATGTATATTCAAGAAAAGAGAACTGAAACAGTTATAATATTTAAAATTTAATATATTATAAAGTTAATCTCAAATAAACTTTCAATATTTTCTTTTCAATTCCATCACAAAAAAAATTTTCAATTGTTAAATTATTTACAACAATAAAATAGTTAAGGTTTTACGAGAAGTAACATAAATAAGTATTGTATATAAAAATATCTTTATTATTGCCTGTTAAAAGATAATATACCTATTTTAAATCTTATAAAAGTAAACATATTAAAACATATGTAAAGACTCATATACTAATCCTTACATGAGTGTTATTGCATTGAAATAAATTTTTGAAGATTTTACAAATTTAATATTTTTGGAAGGTTTATTTATAATTTTTTAAAATATAAAATAAATAGAAATATATTTTATCTAATGATAAAATTTTAGTCTGTTCATCAAAAAGACGATTTACATATTTTAAATCAGTTATGTTGATAAAAAATATGGTAAAAATGTTTTATATTTTATATTTTAACTTATTTTTCTTTTCTAAAAATTTTTCTGAAAAATTCTTATCAGTATTTCCAAAAAAATATATGGAATAATATATTTCAGGACATAAAATATGTTTTTTTCTTATTATTTTTATCTTTATGTTTAACTTGGATTTACTTGCTCTAGAAAGGTTTATAGGCATAGATATCATTCGAGCTCCATACCATTGGCAAAATAAAAATAAGATTCTAGATTTATACCTAAAATCCTTCATGTCAGTAACCTTTGTCTCATTGATTTTACAAACTTCTATTAAAAAAATCACTCGAACGCACAAATATGATCATTCTGTATCCATTAGAAAAGTTTGCAGTTTTGAATGTTCTATCAAACGTATCATAAATCTTTGCGAGATGCGACAGGAAATAAAGGTAAAATATGAAAATATCTATATCAAGGTATCCATTCTTAGAATTGACCTCAGTTCTCCAACTAATAATATGCCCTCTTCAATTTTCTTTAGACTGATATCGGTTCGTTTTTATATGAACTGTAATTTGACAGGAAATTTATCTAAATGGAGAAACTTTAAGAAGTATCATCAATGAAAAACTACCATAGATACTTGAAAGCGATAAAAACAATCCATAGTCACCTGTTGATACCTACAGCGTGTATCGGTCATAGATTAACCTACATTTTAGATAATGTAAATTCGGTAATGATCCTGAGATATATTTTTTCCTATGAATAATACTAAAGAAAATGTTATAATTAATATGTTATGCTTAAAAGTTTAAATAGTTAAGCGTCGATGTAAAATTAATGTTTAACTTCTAAGCACTAAAAAACAAATAAATGGTTAAAATGCTAATGGAACATTTTATATGATAGTTAAAAATTTATAAAATATATTTCAAGAAAATTATAAATAAAGCTTTTATCTTGTGTTAATAACTAAAAATAACAAATAATAATAATAATAATAATAATATATATATATATATATATTTCAAGTTTCAAATACTTGGAAAAACAGATTAATTCGACAAATGATAAATCCTAGAATCGTGAGATCAGATACACAGTAAATCCGTACTTTTAGTATTATTTTCTTCCAGAAACATCCACGATATAAGCTACGGCTTATGGGCTAAAATACAGAGCTCTCAAAGAAACAGAGAAAAAAAGTGTTCACAAAAATCGATAACTTTGATTCGTAATATATAAATATAAAAGTCCAAATTATACGGATTAACAACCGATTTTAAAATATCATATTTACAAACATATACGTAATAAATATAGATTAATAAAAATACAATTTTAAAAATATTTTTTATTACAATGATTATTAAAATACATTTTAAATTATAAATATAATATCTGAATAAGAAATTTAAAATATTTATATTTTTTATATGATTTATACATTTGTTATGATATATGCTTCTGATATACTTAAGAAGTCTTTGATTTATGCTATTGATATATCTTAAGATTTACTACATCTTATGATAAGATGATTTATGTTACTAGCATATCCTATATGTCAACATGATTTATTCTACTAGTATATCTAACTAGTTAATATCTCTCTTAAAATTGGGACGATTAACCAATACATTTCACTATAAAAATTTTGTTTTTAATAATACAACAAGTCTATCATATATACTGTATAATAATAAATACATAAATTGTAACTTTATTAAAATAAACTGTAAATAAATTATTTACGTTAAACTTAATTTATTTGTTGTAGAAATATATAATAATTAAATGAAATATATATATACCAAATACTTCAAATCGAAAGGATATATTGTAATAAAAATGAATGACTGAATGGCTGCCGCAAATCATATAGAGTAAGTATTGTTTAAGATATAAATGTGTACTATCTAAGTACAATAAGAGTGAATAATGACCTAATTAGAATAATTCAGAAATAGCTTCAAGAAGGTAATTAATAAGACTCTGTAGATGAATAATCTCCTGAGCAAATCTTTATTTTGAAGATAACATCCAACCGAGACGATATGTTTTGATCAAGAACAAATTGAGTAATTGTTTGAGATCATCATTTTATTATCTTAAGAGCAATTCATTTCAACATGATTTATTTTTATCAAATATTATGATCGCGCAATATTACTTCATCATCATTAGTTCTTGAAGCGGCCATCTCGAAGGATGTTTACAACTTGTTGACAGTTACACAATTCATTCATTAAATATAAGTTATATAATAATACCGTAAACGTTGCTTTATGCCAATTAAATTGAAATTCATTCTAAATTAGAGTAAATTAACGACGTTTTGTAAATAATATTCAATTCTTAGCAGGTTTATTTTATTTTATAATAAATTTGTCGCGAATCTAATGCAATAGATGCGTCAAACAAGTTAAAGATTTTATTTATATAAATAAGTTTAATTTAAATTTGATTTCTGAGAAAGTTTAGTCAACCACCAAAGTGAAAATTTAGAGTAGTTAGCTACCCCATTTCCCTGTAGGAAATTAACAGATTAAATAGGTCAATTAGCATTGCTTACTATCGTTAAAAGCTGCCAGGTATTCGGCCAACTATAATTTATTTCGGAAAGGAGACGTAATGCCAAAGTTGTATACTTAAGTCGGGATTAAAATTTATTTTATTTACTACTCAGTATCAATACATCAATAGTAAGTATCAGTAAATATACATTCACTATAGAATTGCAATGAAGAGAGAATCGAAAGATTCCACAAGTTTCTTCCGTAATCTGTGTAAACAGCGTTTAAAAATATCTGCAATAAATTAAAAATAAATATACTTTTAAAATAAAGATCACTCAATAAATAAATAAAACATCCTTCTTGGGCATGGTTAATTAAAATTCTATTATGTCATTTTAACGCTGATTAAATAAATGAAAGAATAATACATGCATAAAAATATGAAAAATCTTTCTCCTTTGAAGTTGAATAACTCTAACACGTTGATGGATAAACAATACATTTACATTATAAGTCTGAATAGAAAATTATTTAATGAATCATTAAGTATGTTCTTTCTATCTATTCGAAATCTGTGCACAATATCGATTTTATTATCTCTTCTTTTCATTAAAATACACTATTGATTGATCTTCTAGTTTGATTTTGAAAATCTATTCAGGAAGGAATATCGAACGCATTTCACTCAACGTTAATGATTATTCCTAGAACAATATTAAACGAGATTGATGTGTTGTTCTCACACACCTAATCATTTAAAGTAGAGAAAATTCATCAACAGATTTAATATGAATTATATATAGTTGCGTGTGGTATACGAAATTTATTATCAATAAGATTTAATATCCATTATGATTACGAATTCATTCGCTTTTTTATCGCTTTTGGGAATGTATTTTAAATATGAATAAATTTAAAATTAAATTTTTTAACTTTTTAATATTAATATTTAATATAGGCCTATATATATAGGCTATATATATATCCCTTCATTATAATTTATGTACATATCAATACATGTTTTCATTTAATTGAATTTAAGTTCTTTAATAAATTTTTATTTGCCTCTTGAAAATAAGAATTATTATCTAATGCATATATTTTTAAATAATAAGTTTACAATTTATTTAAAAATAATTTTTATATTAATTTATATAAAAAAACTCTACTCTCCTTTTAAAATTTGAAATGTATATTTATTTAAAATAAAACTTTTAAATCGTTCCTACAGCAATATATTCATGACACTGTATTTTCGCTTCATTAATTACGAATGAAACCAGTATAAATAATGTTTTGTAAAGCAAGAAAGAAAAAATTGTTCGAAAAGGAATATTTAAAAAAATAATGCATATAATAATCTATAATAATAATACATTGAAAGAAAAATTTCTTTGAAGATTAAGCCTCAGGATAGTTATTATTTAACCAGAGTTACATATTTACTTTATGAACTTTCGAAAAAACTTATGAATTTATTTTTTTAAATCTATAGCTTATTAATATTTCGTTATTAAAGCTATGTCATTATTTGAATTAACAAAAACTTAATTTGATAATTTACAAACTACATAAACTTTTTATGTTAATATTTACTTTAATTGCTTTTCATAGTTTTGTCTGTCTCGATCGAATATTAAGAAGAAAAATCTGTTTTAGGCAGTGAGAAATATATTTCTAAATGAATACACAACGGTGATATCTTTGGTTTTTATCTTTCAAATCCCTTAAACAAACAAGTTTGTAACTTTAACAAAGAAAAAGCAATAAAATTTAGCATATTTTAAATCATATATGATACAGTTACAAACGAATGAAAATAAATTCAGTGTTGAATAATTATAAAAGTTTTATAATAAAAATAAAATAATGAATTTGTTTACAATTATTCAACAATTTCCGAAAATAATAATTAAAGTATATCGAATTGTTTCAAATTAAATAAAAAATAATTATAATTTACTAATGTTAATTAATATAATATAATATATAAGCAAATTATGGACAGAAAAACAATAAAAATTTTAATATATTTTTCTTGAAAGAAAAACAAAGTTATCATTAATAATTTAACGATTCTTAATACCTAGATTAATATAACAAGATATCAGGAGACAGGAATCATGTTCAGATGTAATTGCCAACTGGAAACAGATTAGGAAAAAACCGCTTTCATCCTAATTCTCTCCCTCTCCTATTCTCACTGGGTGCGTCACGTGCCACGTGGAAATAAAATCAAATAAAGATTCGAAAAATGTCAAGGTCGTCGCGTAATATTGCCAATAAATAATAATAACATCAAAAATTACATTTGATTTAAAATATAAATTAAAATAGTTTTAATTTGATTTACATAAAAATTGCATCAAAAATAAGCATTATTTCATATTTTCTGTAACAGTAAATTGAATGGTGCAGACTAAATTAAATTTTATTACAAAAATTTATACTATGAAAAATATTATATAAATGTAATGCAAAATATTGATGAAAATATTCGGCAAATTTATTGTTTAATAAAATAAAAATATAAAATGTAAGATGCACTTATTACGTTATGTACTGTACTGTAACATTTTAAAGCTAACTTTACTTAAATAATAAAAATTTATATATGGACTTAATAATAATAGTTTTATGTGCAAACATTAAATGTATTTTATTAAAACCGTCCAAAATATTGAATGTTATTAACGTATATTAAAATAAACTATATATTAATATTGTATTTCGACCTCGCTTTATTTTACAGAAAGAAATTCGATAAACTTTTATTTTAGAGCCACTTCGATATATCGAACTTCTTTAGCGGGAATTTATAAAATTTTTGATTTTCTAAGAAAAAATAAAAGTAAAGAGAAATTCTGATTTGATAGTAACTTCAAAAAAGGACAAAAATTTCATAATACTATATAGAATAAAAAGCTTTTACATTGTTGAATATTTACTTGTTTTTAAATGCATAATAAAAAATATTGTTAAAAACTCTGTTTGATGTGAAAAAATTACGAACTCCAATATATTTGATGCAAATAAAAATATAAAACTGATAGAAATAAATTATTTAAATGAACTTTATTAATATGCACCAGGAACTGTTAATGAAGACAAAATATTAAAAAAATTTTCATTAAAAAAATGTATGCATTATTTGGAATATTTTAACTAAAATTATTATTCAGTACAAAAGACATATCAAAGAAATATAATTATTTAAAATGATAATTTTTCGAAATATTTCTCGAAATTCATTTCGAATTTATAAATATCTAAGTCACGTCATCACAAGCAGAATACAAATTGTCGCCACTTAACAATTCGGCTTCCATCTTCTATTGTAAAGAAAAATTCGCAGCGAGAAAATTCCCGGATTTCCCGGTGTCAGAATAAGCCGAGTGACGACTATTGTCCGAATCTGATGCTGCGTGTGTCTTCTCTGACACCGACATATGACGGTGACATCGTGTCTCGGGACCGACGACACAACAGTCCGCTTGTTTTCCATCCCTGTGAACAAATACAACTAAAGGCAGAACAGAGGGATGAAACAAGAAGACGAATGTCTAAGAGAGATTGTCAAAAATCGGCTTTCGTGTTCGTTGTTGTTGAGATCATCAACAATAAGCGAAGATTCAAAAACAAAAGCCGAGGTTTTATGCATGAAATTAATTTTAAAGACAACACTTTGAATATTATCTATGTCAAACTTATCAATGATGGGATATCAAAATGATATTTTCATATAATTAATGGTACGTATCTCGCAATTTGTTATATTTCTATTTTCATTACATAAATATGATATACAAAACATTATTAAAATAAATTGTCCATTTAAATAAAAACTCATCTAGTTTAATTATGGTTTATGTATCGTTTGAAAAGTAAAAGACTTATTTGACAGAAATTTCCTTATTGATTTATTGCGATTCGTTGACGTAATTGAGCTCAGTGTCATAATCACATTACTCAGTAATAGAGCAAAGGATTGACAAGAGAAAAGCAATGTCA
Organism: Centruroides sculpturatus; assembly: GCF_000671375.1. NCBI lineage: Eukaryota > Metazoa > Arthropoda > Arachnida > Scorpiones > Buthidae > Centruroides > Centruroides sculpturatus. Next base: position 199,873 of record NW_019384567.1, read on the forward strand.
GCTTCCTAAAAGATGAGGCAAACACCTAACAAGAATGTTCTCAACAATGTTGTACAGACAAGACACTTTGTTAAGCTAGAGAGATTTAGCTCAATCTAACGTGAGGTCGCGACAACAATCAGACGACAAATTGTGAGGTGTCTCACGTCTTGGGCTACCTGCTGTTAATCGAACGTAGAGCTGGAGGGGTTGGCAATCTATTCTTCCCCAATCCGGAGGAAAAGTTGCTCCGTTGCTCCTAATCCAATTTATCCCTGCGACTCCATGTGGGGTCTCTCAGGGCAGAAACCAAATTTTCGCTCCAGGATGTCCATTGGTGTCGTATGTCTTTAAGTCATACTTAACTTTCTTCTTCTTCTTCTTTGTCCTTCTATTCGAGAACAGAAAATTGCTTCTACTTTTGTTCTTTAGTTTCTGTCTACTTCTCTCATTTCATTTATTTTTTCATATCTTTCTGTTTCAAATAAATTTGGTATTTTGCGAAATTAATTCTACAAGAGCATTCGACTTCAAATTAATAAATCCGTCTCCATGTTTATAAAATCATTTAAATTAAAATTCAATGATTTGAACAAAGATTAAAAATTATTAATATGCAATATTAAATTTTTGTTTATATAATGAAATTCTGATTAAAGTAAAAATTAATTTAATTGCAACAATCTAAATAATAAAAGCATTTAATTCAGAAAATGAAAATCCTACTGGACTTTTTAAGTATTAAAATTTACATCTCGAGACAAAGAATTAAAAAACAATCGTCTTATTAAAAAGAGTATTAACAAAAATAAAGGAAAATAAAATAAATTTACTTATAATAAATAAAATATATTACTGTAATAAATAAATTAGAAATGACTAAGTTTAATGTTACGTTTAAATTTATATATTTTTAAATTTTTCTAATACAATACATACAATTTAAATTAGTATTTTTTTAAACTGATATATTATATAATCTTAATTACTAAAAATAATAAATAAATATAAAAATAAATATTAATTCAATGCTATAAACTCACGATTTAATCTATTTTTGATACTAATTTTTTTTCTTTTTATAATTGTTAAAAAAATCGGTAATAAAAATTTGATTAAAAATAAAATTTTATAAGCAAAAATTATTAAGTTCGAAACAGTTAATTTATTTGCATAGAAAACTATATTAAGAAGAATTCATTAAATTACACATTTAATGAATCTAAAATCACATAGAAATTTTGTAATAGATAGCAGATGAATGTAAAGTTTTATCTATTAGTTTGATCTGGCATTTATTTGAACTAACATTGATTTGTGATTATCATACGATAGCACGAAAGCCAATATTAACTTTAGATATTAATCTAAAAGTTAATAATTATGTCTAATTATGTGAATATTATTGTTGACTTTCAAACTTTATTCTGATGGGGTTTTTTCATTAGATTATTAATGAATATTCAAACCAATACAGAGAGTAATGAACCGAAAATTATATAAAAAAATATAATTAATTGAAATATAAAACTCTTCCTTCTTAGTTAAATTAAAAGTAATATGTTATTTTATTATTTAAAAATGCTTCTAAATTATGATAATTTGAACCTTAACTTAATTATTCTTATAACTTTATATGAATAATTACTTTAAGGTTCTTCTAGTTAATATAAAAAAATATAAATCGTATAATTTTTAGGTAAATTGTTTTAAAACTTGCCCATTTTCTTTCTATTTTGTTGTCAAAAAATAATTTTTTTTCAATGTAAATCTTAAATTAAGAAGCATATTTTTAGAGCTTTCAGAAAACAACTTATTATATGTTAAAAAATAAATATGTTTATTTTAAATAAATAAATAAACGAAAATAAACATTTATGAATAATTTATTTTTTAGGCATTGATATTCTTGTAAACATGGAATATGATGTTTCGATGTATACATTTTATTTCCTTATAAATATAACGTACTATAAAACATTGAAACTTAATAATGGAACTGAGCAATATCTCTATGAATCAAATTTTGAATTAGATGGCAAATATGATGAAAATAAAATCTAAATTTCCGTATAGAAAATCCTAAATTTTATTTCATTAGCCGCCAGCTGTACCTCCATTTCTTGTGACGTCACTAAATAACAATCTTTAGTAGAACGAGAACCATTATCTTTGCTCTTGCAGCTGAAATTTTCTTCCAGAAACTGATTGGAGATATGTTTACGTTTCCTGTGACAGAATTTCTTCCTGGAAATGGAAATGTTATTTCCAGACGACGGTTTCGACAAGCAATTTAAAGCTAGTAGTTGAGCTGATGCGGAAATATATAATGTGAAGATATTTGTTGTCCGACTGTAGAAGGATAACCTGCTCCGAAATTTTTTCTTCAAAATTATATTTGAAATTTCATTTATCTACGAATTTGTGTATAATTTAAAAGATATTATCACTATTTCCAAGAAAAATATATTTGTGAAGTAAGAATTTTTATCTTTAAACATGGAATATGATCATTTTTGTATGTTTATTCATTATGTTTAGCATTAAATATTTATAAAGAATTATTTATTATTTAATTCAATTAACTTTCTGGAAATTTACTTATTTTTATGTATTTATGTCATTAGTATTAATAAATAAATCACAAATTTTTTATTAATGTAAAAAATTACTGTTTTTAAGATAAAATAATCAAGATTTAGTTATTTTAATATACATTTTTCATGAAATGTAATAAATGAATTTATTTCATATCAATATAACCAACTAAAACACCATAAATCTGTTTAATTGACGTTACACAAGTAAGTTTATCATATGAGGGCGAACAAAAAGCTCCTGCTTATGGCTCATTGCTCTCTATCGGCAACGAATCATTATCGTTGTCCAATTCAAAGAAGAAATTCACTATCTTTAGCCAACCATGAAGTTTAAACGTATTCAAGTTATTAATATATGTTTAGCTTCCTCTTGAAAGTCGATTCTCTGTTAGTAGATTGTTGAGCACGAGTAGACATACTCAAAAAGGATTTGGATCGATCATTTTCCTGCAGACTAACATAATTTTCTTTTCCCCTAAATTAATAAAAAAAAATCTGTGCGGTTTGTAAAAGAAAATTACAGTGATAAAACATTATTACGTATACTTATGTTTATAATTTCTATATTGTAACTTAATTCATATATTCTTAGTTATTTATAATGTTATTACTGTATAACACTTTCATAAATTTCATGCTTTTATTTTGTGTTTATTAATAAAACCTGGTGTTATGTAATAAAGTTAGATCGAAAATGAAGCAAAATTAATTCGCACTTTAGAATGCAATTTGTATCAAGTAAAACGCTATCCTTATGCCATTTTCTGTATATTATATAAGATTTAAAACAACATGAAATTTGTAACATCGTTCTAAATGTTTATGACGCATAAATGAATCATAAGCACTTTAATTATTGTAGTTTCTATAATACAACATTGAAATTTATCTACTATATTTTATTTTATATATTGTGTAATACCTTGTAGATTGCAATACAGTTACGATATTAAACTAGAAATCTATTTATGAACATGGAATTTATTGTTACGAAGTTGTAAATTCGAGTAATGCATCGCATTAGAAAAATTTTCTAGTGAATTGTATTAACATTTAGGCATCAAATCACTGGACATTATGGGTAGTTCAAGTAATTCATAAACAAGTTTACGATAGTTATAACTACTATTCCTATTAAGCATATTGAATATATCTATTATGGCTAGGATAAAATTACCAGAAGTCATTAAAATTTCACTAAGAATATAATTCAACCAGATAGAGAATGGATAGAATTTCACAATTGACAGTTATGTTAAGTTTGTAGTTCATATTCCGTCTATCATATAGGATATCTGGGATAATGGTAAAGAATCAATCACTAGGAGTGCTTCAAGAGTCCTATGGGCCTATTCTATGTTGACGGGTATCTAAGTCACTAGTCGAAACATTCCTCGGGGTATGGAATCAAGTAAACATTATGTCAACATTTGATGGATCCTGTCAAATCCCATATCGCCAATCATTGCACTTTAATACAACATCAATGCTGCATTTGTTCAATTTAATTTTCTGTCTAATATTTTATAAAACATAAAAGAAAATTATAAATAAAAAAAAGACACTTTATTATAATAATTTCTAGAGATGATCGGTAGATTTTAAATAATTAGTAAACGAATAGGGGAAATAAAAAAAACTAATAAAAAGTTCATATTGTACATAACATTTTATTTGTTATTCCTGAAGAAAATGAATTGTATTCAATGTTTGTTCTTTCTAATCAAACATGTTGCCATTGGAAATGCTATATAGTGGTTTGTAGAGTAACAAACATGATGCACTTGGGAGAGAAATGTCTCCTGAACAAATACTTTCTCGTTCCACAATATATGTACGCCAAATTGTCTTGGGTCTTCTTGCGGCGGATTAATATCTGTCTGGGGAACAATTTGACTTATCGAATACTACCTATGACCAGTAAAAGAAAAGTTGAAAGAAAACTAAAATATATACACACAAATGTTTTTAAAATATTCGATAAAAGTCACAGTTTCTTCAAGTTAGAAAATATTTTTTTTAAAGCGTGACTTTTATTTGCATCAAACGATCAAATGTAAATTTTATAACCATAGATAAATGCTGAAATATTTTGAACTGAATATTTCGTTCGGGGAAAAAAAATTATATATATATATTTCTAATGCTTTAATGATGGAAACAAAGAAACAAAATTCTGTGTTACAAACAGCTGGATGTTATGCATGTTTTTAACGATGAAAAAGATGGAAAAACTGTATAATGATGCAGAGTTGCCTTTTAGTCGTTAACTGCTTTTCTAGACGACAATTATATATAATGATCTTTACATAAGAGTCGACTAAACCTTATAACTTTCTTGAAAATCGTGATATAACTATCGGAATCGCATTGCTATGGAAGACTTTGATGGATTTATTCAGATTAAGTAGCGTTAAAACATTCGTATTTAAAACTAACAGCTGTTGAGATTGAAAATGTATTTTGAGGAATAAAAAGAATTAAAATAAAACATTTAAACTTTAAAACATTAATTTTGAAATAACTATAAAAGTGAAAATTCAAAATGGATTACAAACAATTTATTTAATTTTCTTAACTAATAAACTAGTAGTTATTAGTTCTTTGCCATTATTACCTTTGCATCTGACTGGAAAGAGATTCAGTTTATTTTTACAATTCATAGCTTATATTATGATAGAAAGATTATAACAGTACTGAACATATAGACAAAATTAACGTTGTAATACCTTATTTTAGTAGTTTTTAAATAATAATTATCGTCCGTATTATATTATTATTTATTACAGTTGATATACATTAATTTTTGTCTAGTTTTTAAAAAGTAAATAGGTCGTGTCAACCATATTTCTCTGGTAATATGTCAGAAATATATGCAGTTAGAGAATTTTTTTTTGTTAGATTTGCAAAATTTTAAAAATATTTATAAGGTGAAAAGGTCAAAACTTTATAGAGAATAGCTGAAAAATTAACACCTAAGCCTATAAAAACTCTGGAGTTGGGGCCAAGAATTTTTAAATGAATATATGGCTCCGGGCTCCTGTTGTAGCTCCAAGCCCTGTAGACTACCTTTATAATTTCATTGTTGCTTATAGCTATATTTTAGACACGAAGAATAGAGAACAACAATAAAAAAATGAGATTTATTATCCTCAAAAAGTAAAATTTTTATTAAAAGAACAATTATAACAAAAATTGTATATCTTTACTTATATGCTTTTCAGTCATATTATTTATAAATATAAAAAAGCAAGCGGAAAACGGATTAAAATACTACAGAATGACTCTCGTATTAATGTATATTAATCATACTTAACAAACATAACATAATATAAATCTTTACATTAACAAAACGGGAATAAATATTTATTAAGAATATATTATTTTTAATAACGTTGAGATAAACATAATTATAAATATATTTATATAGTTTTATCTATTTATTTTATCATTCATGTTTATCGTCTTTTATTTATACACAAAAGAGCATCTTTGATGCGACATGGCTCGTTGGTATGCCAAGTATCGTCTGAGCATCATTAACTCAATATTCTTGAAAGCTACTATTATATAAATATGAATTTATATTTTATATTATTGTTGTATTTTAAGTGTAAATAAGTGTGTTGAATAAATAAAATGATGATTTTTGCATATACAATCAAATGAATTAAGGATATTCACTTAATTTATTATTTATTTATTTTTTACTCTCCCGTAAAGTATGGCGATCGGTCAAAAAATCACCCCCAAGATTTTTACATTTTTTGAATTCTGGGGACCTTGAAATGTCGGGAAATGGACAAATATTATTTATCCCTGTATATATAGTGTGTGGGGACACGATTTTGTTCATTCATTGTAAAGCTTAATAACTCCTGAACCTTTTGTCGAAAATTTCTGAAATTTTGCAGAGTAATTTGTGTATTAGGAGGACTGACGCTATTAAATTTTGGTTGTTAAAGATCAAGAAGGTGTAGAGATAGAGGGGGTTCATATGTCATATTCTCGAGTGGGGTCGGAATTAATAACGATTTTACTCCTTATTTGTATTTACAAGTTTTTTTTTATTTATTATAAAACTCATTTCAACCCTCAAAATTAAGTTTTATTTTTTTTTGCAATTTTATGATAATTAATAATATAAAAATTTTTAAAATAAATATCATAACAGATGGCGCCACACTAGTTTAAAATTTTTTTGGCCGGGAAAGTTACATAACTCGTTGCTAGATTTTCTTTGATATCGTCATCACGAAACTTAAATTCGAAAGATGAATACTTAAATTAAGGCTATCCGTAAAGTAATTAAGAGCATTTTTATAGTGTAACTTTGAAAAGTAGATTAGAGGAGAACATTGTGAAAAGATCATCAATTAATTCATCAATAAACGAAAGTCTTCATTAATGAAGCAGGAAAATATAGACTTAAAAAGTAATTTTTGTCAAGATAAATTCTAAAGAATTTGATATTATGAAAATAAGAAATTAAGTTGAAAGATCGAAATTAATTTTGTCAAAATGTAAATCACAATTCATTTTCTAGAAGTTTAACAAATTAAAATTTAAATTACTAAAAGTTTATGAATTTAAATGAAAACCAGAATGCTAATTTTCTTCTAAGTTTATCTTGGATTTTAAAGTAAGAAAATCTTAAGGGAAATGCTTTAATCATCACACAATTTTGTTTGAGTAAACAAGCTAATATATAATTAAAATTTAAGTGAAAGTACAATAAACGAATTTAACTAAACGAAAGCAAATCATTAGTTACTTCAAAACATTTACAGATATACTGTATGTCTCTTTACGTTAGAAAGTAACGAGATTAATTTTACATAAAAACTTCAAAAGGAATATTTGATTAACATTTCTATTAGTAAAAATGAAATCTGTTAACGTTCCTAAAAATGTTTTATACAAGTATTTCAAAGAGAAGGGAAAAAGTTGTTCACTTTCAGTCTTCTTTATTCTATAAAATTTTAACTCACAACAACAGAATTTTATAATTCAAGTCAAAGTTTTCTCTTTCAAGTTTGTTTTATTTAAATTTAAAAAAATAAAATATTAAATATTCTTTTATTTATTTAAAGGCGAATGGTTAAATAACATAAAATTTATACTATTTCTAAACTTGTACGGATTTTATAAACTTTTATATAATTTTATAATATAAAAAGCATTTTTCTTATATTTTACTTAAGTTTATTATTTTTTCGTGTAATCATATAAATTAAAACTGATAAATTTATATAAATCTTCACGTATCAGATTTTAGTCACACAAATACATCAAAAGATAGCAACTCACATTTTTAATAAATAGAAAAATAAAGTTATTTTTTAGATATTCGTTTATCTGCACTCTGATATTTTGTTAGCTCCTTCGTTAGAGGAACAAATATTCTTTAAAGAAGAAACCTTATTCCTTCCTAAAAGAGTAAGACTCCTTCTTATCTCTTCTGAGCAGGTAAGGATAATTCTCCTGTTACTGAAATAGCATCAAAGGAAACTTTTCGTTTGATGTTGTTCCAACACTAGGCAAAATAACATTTCAGCGTAATTCTAGCAAATAACAATATTTTCCTATATGAAAATTTTGTAAAAAAAAAAAAAAAGATCTATAACATATAATAGCTCTAACTTTCTACCAAATAAATTAAGTATATAAATTTAGATAAAGGGAAAGATAAAATGTAATACAAAACTCGAAATATCTTTCTAGCAATTGGAAGAAAATTTTTAAATGTTAATATAATTGAAAAATACAGAATATCTCAATATTTAATAGAAGTTTTTAAACGAAGTTTTATGTATGAACATATAAATTAATCGTAAATTAATTTCTTTAATTTGTGCATTAGAATCGTTTATTCGAAATAATAAGATTTTCATCACGTACAAACATTCTTCCTCGTTTTTCTTTTTCGGACGTGAGACGGTTGAGTAAATCAAAACAATTAGGAATCGTAGAGATTATACCTAAATGTTAATTTAACATCTAGATGTTATTTCTAGCATAACATTTGAGCTTTCGATGATTTATGTCCTAATTACTCGAAGATCGTGATAGGAATGTTGATATCTTGTTCCGTATTCTGTTCTATTATGTGTTGTCAAAATGTAACGAAAATAAATTCTTTTCTGAAATAACATAAATACGGTTTTCATAAATATAGATATCACTTCATTGACAGAAATGTTCGAATTAATTTCTGCTTCTGTTGTTACGTAAATATCACCCTGTAAATTTTTGTTTATCCCGTGTTGATAAAACAAAAGGTAAACAACTAGTCCTATAATTAGAGGTAGAGGTAAAATTTATTTGTTTGTCTAATATTTTATTAATGAGGTTACAATATTGACTATTTTAACAACTTTTACTTGCAATAATGGAAGTCAATTTATTTATGTAAGTACAGAGATAGAGTTATTTTTTTATTAAAAGTTAGTGTTTTAAAAAACAAAATTGTCAGATATTATCACCTTATCAGAATAAAAAAATCTGAAAAAAAATTAATTACGGCTACCAATACTTTATTAAAACTTTATTTTAAAAGATAGAATTAAAAATAAGTAGAAAACTTTCAGCTTTTCTCGGTTTCATTAGCTGTATTCTATTAATTAACTTTCTTTAAAGCGAGAGCTTTTATGACGCAATATTAAAATTATACTTTACTGAACAATTTCTGATTTAAATTGACCANCAAGACTACGATAAAGATAGATTACATTTCATGAAAAATAATTTATAAAATTAGTATATTTGTTTTGTTTTATTTAAAGTTTACAAAATTAATGTTTTGACTAAAACGAACAGATGCAACTATTCGACTCAGCAAAATTAATACTGAAAACGGCAAATGTTATAGTGACAACATCATAAATCATCTCATACAATATACGTGACGCATATTTGCATTGATTAACATAATAATATAGTAAATATTTTTATTTTTATACATATAATAAAATCCGAAGTGAATTTCTTACAGTTATCAGACTTGAATTTTTTTCTATAGTAGTCTACATCGCTTGACTTCCTACAGTAAAGTCTCGATTACAGGCTGACATTGAGANGTCTATCCATTTTGAAAATCTCGAAATATTATAACAAACATTCCAACCATATATAAAGATCTAATATAGATCAAATGCAAACAAATATTTATAGCACCAAACAACTTTAAATCTTGTATATATGTTTGCATAAAAGCGATAAAATAGAAGATTTTTTTTTGTAGATTCTTGCCCCTGACAGTGTTAATGTTAATCAATAGAAGCGGAAATTCTATTTGTCATTCTTATTGCATCCAACTGAATTTCTATTCGTACAATAATTTCCATAAAGTTGAAAAATGTATAAAGATTTATATTCTGTTCTTTTTTTTTCTTTTTTAGATGTAAATCAACAAAGATGGAACCATATTTGAAATAACTACAAATCAATCTTTGATGTAAATGGGATTATAAAATTTCATGTCTTATGTTCATATTTTTCAGATTATGATTTTATCAAAATTTTTTTTTTAGTTTAAAGATTTATTTCAATATTTTTTTCATGATGATTTATTCTATGTCATTAATAATTATGCCATTTTTTTCTTTTATTAAAAATTTTGTTTTAATATTAGCTAAGAAATAAAGGAAATTAGGAAAATTACAGCTAAACTAAACAAAAAATTGTATATTTTTTTAATTTAGTTATTTTAACATGACATATTCTTCTAATTTCGACAATTGTATTTAACTGATAAGATTTTATGAATATTAAATATTTTCATAATTATTCGTTACGATAATTTATTGATTGAAGCTAAGTAATGATTACGATATTATCAGAATATATTAAAAGAAGAGAAACAATGTAAACAATAGCGTGTGTAACTCATTGTTATTGCTTTTTTCAAATTCATTCATTATCTTTTGTTTTTCTTTTATTCCTGAAAATAATCAGAGCAAGGGCAATCAGGAGAAAGCAGAGAAGCACAACTATCCAATTCACTCATCCTTGCTAGACTACATCCTTTCTATATAAAGTATCTGGACTGTGACACCTTTTACAGAAGACTTTTTCCTTTCAGATAGATAAAAACTACAAGAACTGACATTTATTATTAGACTTCTTATTAATATTTTCAGAGATTTGTTGACGTCAAGCATCTTTAAAAATTTACTATACTCCGTTATTTCAATATTTGATTTCTATAACCTCTGATAGAAATAATGGATCTGGTGCCTTCATATCCATCTGTTCCAATGTTATATTTATCATACAATTTGGGAATAAATTCTTTATTGTTGCTCATATCTTTCATATTGAGCAGTTAATTAATATTCATCATTGTCTCACGATTCTTTTCAGCACATTGATCAATTCTTGCTTGTCAAAACTAACTTCTTAAGAGATTTAAATAACACGATCATTATCTAGGTGATCTATAATCTTCATTATCGTTAATATTTTCTTCAGATAATTTTTCTGTCACTAGAAAGCAGATTCTACTCAACAGTTTCTATAGCTTAGTTTTATTAAGAATTCCAGAATATCGACCCAATGAGATGTTAAACCGTTGCTGGGTACATAGAAAAAGTTCATATTTTCCCCCTAAATTATTAATTTTAAAAACATTCAACAATACTAATTTAAGAAATTAATTATTTATTTCTAATTAAAAATCTATAATTAAGTTTTAAACTAAATCATTTATAATAATAGATAGATATTAAATCAGACTTAAGCTATATCGCTAATGAAATGCTCGTTACAAATTAAACTGAATTTAAAATATCAATAGAAGAAATATTAGATTTAAAAGGGCTTAAAAGATTTCTTAAGTAAAGACACTTGAAATAAAAATAAGAAAAAAAAAATAAATGAAACTCTAGTTAAAATCACTAAAAATTGGATTCACTAACAACTTGAGCAATTAATTTGTTGAAAGTTCAGTAGTAATTCTGAAGAGTTCTGTACTTAAAGAAGACTCCTTAATCCATGTTACAAACAAATGTTTTTACAAATATAATATTGAAAAAAACAACGCGTACTTTATTATAAAAGCTGAACAGCGTAACTAGATTTATACATATTTAATAAATATTTATTTAATATTAACGCAGGAAATTTATATTTAAAAGAGATAATTTATTTATCAAGCCAGATCTTTTTTTATACATATACCAGTATATATTTTTTATTAGCATTAAAATTTCAATTTTAAAAATTATTTCACTACACAATAATTCCGAAATTTATATCACTAATTTCTGTAGGTAATTACCGGTTTATTAATTTAATTTTTTTTTTAAATTATTAGAACTTTAAAAATTACTTGAATAATTTTTCATGATAATTTGTTTTTAATTTTTTATTTTGTTACAGATATATTCAACTGAAATAATGAAGGATTTTTATTTTTAAAGATAGAAAGCAACCCGATATAAGTTTTTATGGATTATAAATTTAATAGTGTGTTAAAAATTCCCATTAGTTGAAACCATTATTTTTATAAATCCTTAATCGGAAGAACGAGAAAAAAAATCATTAAACTGAGAAGAATTACTTTAATGCTTACTTCTACAAATCAACAAGAAGTTCACTAAAATTTAACAATAAAATTTACGAATTAAAAATATTTTTGACATCAAAAAATTTTATATTAAAAGAAAATTTTAAATACATTATAAACGAATATCGATTCTTAATACATAAAATAAAAACTATTGATATACTTTTATTGTAATCTTAAAGCATTCAGTATTTTATAAATGAAAAAATAAAAAATAAATTTAAGTTCAAAAGAAGAAAAAATTAAGATAATGGTGGAATATATTTTCCGTTTTAAATATATTAAAAAAAGAAAGAACATAAAGGCAAGTTGCTACCGTGTATCTTCGAAAATAAGACATTTTCGAGGGCGTTTTCTTTTCAGACATATCTTATTATCGAGAAAATACCGTAAGCTAAAAAAAGAATATTATAGATTGGCAGATAAATCACATTAGCTTAAAACTGACACTTGATATTCTCGGATAAATTTAGCAGAGAACGTTAAATATAAAATAAAATTTTTTAATAGATTATTAAGAAGATTCGATTACAAATACTAAAGATATTAAGTAAATAATCAAATAAAAATAATACATATTTCTCAATTAATTTGTTCTATTAATGATTGAATACAGTTAAATAATTATCAAATAATTGAATTTAATTTATATTACCTTTATATCTTCTTCTGTCTCCATATAAAATACTTAACTTCAAATCGTCACGAAAAAAAACGAAAGTAAGAAACGGAGATACTGATAATCAATGATTTGTATGTATGTTTGTATGTAATATATGTATATTACATACAAACATGCATACAATAAATTATATATATATATATAATTTTTGAACAATGCAGCGAAGCCTCTGTTGTATGCATATATATATATGCATACTAGGGAGGCTTCGCTGACTTGTTCAAAAATTTCGTGACGATTCATCAATTCTCAGTGCCGCCGTTTCTTACTTTTTTCTTCTTCGTGACGAATTTAAGCTAAGTATTTTATATAGATAAAGAAGATATAAAAGTGTTATAAATTATATTCAATTATCTAGTAATTATTTAACTGTATTCAATCATAAATAGAATAAATTAATTGAAAAATGTTTTATTATTTTTATTTGATTATTTACTTAATGTCTTTAGTATTTGTAATCGAATCTTCTTAATAACCTATTAAATTTTTATTGTATTTTTAACGTTCTCTGCTAAATTTATCCGAGAATATCAAGTGTTACTTTTAAGCTAATGTGATTTATCTGCTAATTTTTTATATATACACATACATATGCTAGGGAGGCATCGCTAGTATATTAAAACTATACTAGAGAGGCGGCTATATAGTATACTACTACAGTATGTATATATGTAAGTTTTCCACATTTAGATATTTAAAGTGAACAAACGAAATCACTTTTATATAAATTTCAAAAAAATGATTTTATTTTGAATGCAAGATAACTGATTTCTTTTTAGTTACTACTTATTGTTGATGCAGAAAAGATTGTTTGGCGGATTTAATACAGAAAATCTAGAATATATTGCAATAAAAATGGATAGTGCATTATATATGACTTATCTAAGGATAGAAAGAAAAACTCATAAATACGAAATTTGGCAATTGAATATTATTAATATATAATAAAAGATCGAAATGATACATAAATATTATTTTTCGAATATTTTTTACATCGTCATGGGAATATCTTTATTCTATTATATAAATCAAGTAAGAAGTTATTCAAAAATTAAAGATTTTTATCTATAAATATATAAATTGTTTTTACAATGGTTTAATACTTTTAATGTTTAATTTCGTATAATAAACTATTAAAATTATTATCATAAATTAATCAATATTGCAAATTAGAAAAGAAGATTCGTGTTTAATCAATAGATATTTTTCAAAATTTTTAGTTTGAGAATTTTATTATATACATTATAAAAGTTTAATTAACGTTATAAATGTCTTAAAATGACAGAGAAATTCAAGAAATAATATAGGCTTATATACACCTAATTATAATCAAAATAACCGAGAAGTATAATTAATTTTTTATTAAGTTGAAAATATTCTCTCTCTAATTATATTCCTGTAAAGAGTTAAATATTTTAAATTAAAAATTTTTCCTGTTGTGCTTTCGCGAAAGGAATTAATTTTTAGAAAAATTTTAAAATTCTAAATACAGTAATTAGACATTTTGTAAATGAAAAGAAAATTATAAATAAAAAAAAGACACTTTATTATAATAATTTCTAGAGATGATCGGTAGATTTTAAATAATTAGTAAACGAATAGGGGAAATAAAAAAAACTAATAAAAAGTTCATATTGTACATAACATTTTATTTGTTATTCCTGAAGAAAATGAATTGTATTCAATGTTTGTTCTTTCTAATCAAACATGTTGCCATTGGAAATGCTATATAGTGGTTTGTAGAGTAACAAACATGATGCACTTGGGAGAGAAATGTCTCCTGAACAAATACTTTCTCGTTCCACAATATATGTACGCCAAATTGTCTTGGGTCTTCTTGCGGCGGATTAATATCTGTCTGGGGAACAATTTGACTTATCGAATACTACCTATGACCAGTAAAAGAAAAGTTGAAAGAAAACTAAAATATATACACACAAATGTTTTTAAAATATTCGATAAAAGTCACAGTTTCTTCAAGTTAGAAAATATTTTTTTTAAAGCGTGACTTTTATTTGCATCAAACGATCAAATGTAAATTTTATAACCATAGATAAATGCTGAAATATTTTGAACTGAATATTTCGTTCGGGGAAAAAAAATTATATATATATATTTCTAATGCTTTAATGATGGAAACAAAGAAACAAAATTCTGTGTTACAAACAGCTGGATGTTATGCATGTTTTTAACGATGAAAAAGATGGAAAAACTGTATAATGATGCAGAGTTGCCTTTTAGTCGTTAACTGCTTTTCTAGACGACAATTATATATAATGATCTTTACATAAGAGTCGACTAAACCTTATAACTTTCTTGAAAATCGTGATATAACTATCGGAATCGCATTGCTATGGAAGACTTTGATGGATTTATTCAGATTAAGTAGCGTTAAAACATTCGTATTTAAAACTAACAGCTGTTGANAAAATAAATTAATTTGTATTCATAAAAATATTAAATTTTAATCGAAACGATTTCAAGACTACGATAAAGATAGATTACATTTCATGAAAAATAATTTACAAAATTAGTATATTTGTTTTGTTTTATTTAAAGTTTACAAAATTAATGTTTTGACTAAAACGAACAGATGCAACTATTCGACTCAGCAAAATTAATACTGAAAACGGCAAATGTTATAGTGACAACATCATAAATCATCTCATACAATATACGTGACGCATATTTACATTGATTAACATAATAATATAGTAAATATTTTTATTTTTATACATATAATAAAATCCGAAGTGAATTTCTTACAGTTATCAGACTTGAATTTTTTTCTATAGTAGTCTACATCGCTTGACTTCCTACAGTAAAGTCTCGATTACAGGCTGACATTGAGTTAGGTTCCATAAAGTTACACGCGTTAGATCAATGCAATGTGAAGAAAATGTGCACATATCAGCAACTAACTGTAGTTACCAGCTGACGATGCAAGAAGTCATGAAAATTTCTTTTGAAGTAACTTATCATCTCACATTGAACATAACTATTAAATTTGAAATATGTTTATTATGAAAAACTATAATTATAAATTTAAACTTATATTATCACAGAGATTAATGATTGGTTTATAAATTGTACAAAGTCATATATCTACTAAATGTTGTAAAATTGAGGAAAATTTATCAACCCTTGCTCTATTTCTCTCGGATCCGGAAATATTTTGACATCTGGTAAGCTAATTCAAAAGATTAAAGAGAATTTATTATATTTGCAAATGACGTTAATGCGAAATACTCGAAAATTTGTCTTTTCATTATGTTGTGAAATTATTGAAGGATAGTTACTATTCATTTATTATTTAATAATAGGTTACTTATAATGTAACATGTTATCATAGATTTACATTATTCGGCCATTATTTGGCTGTTTAGCAGTAAAGGAATAATGCTTGTCTGAAAATTGATCGAATTTAATAAATAGGTTGCATCTCTTGCAATTGGTGTTTCGATTTTCGCAGAACATTTAAAAAAAAATTCATCGTAATTTAAAATAGAATCAAATCCATCATCTTTTAGAGTTAAAACACTTAAATATATCATATCAGAATGAAGAAAATATTTTATTTGATAGGAAAATGTTACATTGTTTTATATTAATATTTGTTTTCTAATGAAAAAATATATATAATATAACCACATTTTAAGATATTTCAGTTAAAACATTAAGCTACAGAAATAAATAGAGATATTAAAACTTCACAATATATTAGAAACATTTTATTTAAAATATACTTCAGTATTTTTGCTTATTTTTTATTAGCCTGTTTTATCCTGGTGATTAGACATGGCAAGAAAAATTGGACTCGTATCCAGATGTTTTACTTTTTATTAAATAGTTTTTATTACTTTTAAAACTACAAAACTAAAAAATTATACTTTACAAAGTAAAACTAGAAATTAGCATACTTTAAAAACAATACATAATAATAATAAATAAAAGTTTGCATTAATTTCATTTGTTACAAATATCCGAAATGATCTGTTTGAAGAGGAAATACTAATCAATAAGAGTTCACAATGTAATTGAATTAATTAACTCATTCGGCTTCTTTGAATAATTAATTGTAATAATTAATTAGAGGATTTACCAAAGATTTTCACAGCTTTATGTGGATTAAAAATTATTCACTTTATTACAGATTCAGAAAAGAGAAAATTGTGATTGTTTGTGCATTGCTAATATCGGACGTTTAAAATACTTTAATATATATCTAGATATTTCTAGAAAATACAGTTTTTTTTCAAGTTTAATATAAATACAAACAGGAGAAATGGTTTTATACTTATGTTTCTATCAGTTGTGAAAACTAAAATAAAATTTACAAAAGGGATATCCTCTAGTCCCGGCGCCACTTTAAAGTCTTTTCAGAGAAAAATTTAAAATACAAATATAGCTGATTGATGTGCAATCACAAAAAATGGAGAATATCAAAGTTTATTTTAGTATATCAGTGCAACGTTTTTAAATTCAAACAAATACAATCTCTTGAATCTGAACGAGCGGAAGATGCTCACTATCTGCTAAACATTTTCTGCATATTTTTGGGCATCCGAACTCTGTAGTCAGATAAAAAAAATCGCCAATGTAATAAAAATGAAAAAAATATTCACAAGAAAAACATACAGTGGGAGTTGGAGCAGAACCGGAAAAAAGAAAATCATGATTTATAATTTTTTTTTTAGAATACACGTGCAGAGCAACAATATAAATCTTTGACTCGATAGTAATTTAAACTAATATGAAATGCAGTACATTAAAAAAATCCTCTATATGGCGTATATGGATGAGGTTTAAAATTGATTACAATATGAAGTAATTCATTCTTGTCTTAAGCTATAATTAACAGAATAAAATTAGAACAACTTGAAGAATAATAGAATAACTAAAGCCAAAAGTTTTACTGTAACGAAAATAATTCTAATTTAATTTAAAATAAACTCACTAACCCATAAAAATAATTTCGAATCAGTTTTGTAGATCTTGTAGGTTTATTTATAGAGGATATTTTAGTTTATATTAAAAATTACAATTAATATAATGGTGATATAATAGCAAGTATAACATGTAGACCTTATTAAATTGTTAATTTTGCTTCAAAAGTATATCAATAACGTGCGATTATTTAAAATTAAAACAGAATTGATGTCTATAGTAATACCAGGGAGTCACAAAATATCCTAATAATTGTTTTATTAGTATAAAATAGCACATTAAACCATCTTGATACATAACAGCTGTTCACCAGAAACCATAGCAACGAATTCCTAAATGATGTTGACACCATTGAGGAATAATTTCAAGATATTGATGTGATAAAATTATTTTCAGGCGCTCACAGAGCATAATATATTGTGTTCTTTTATAAGCTTAAATAAATAGAAGTGAATATAAGTGGTATGTAGTAGTTTAGATGGCCTTATAGTGTGGTTGTCATTACTTTTAACTTGATATAGTTAAAAAAAAGAAACAAACATTTTAATGGCTTGAAATAATGATTTGAACAGTATTACAAGTAAATAAATAACAATTTAAAATGTTAAATTTTATTTAAATGTTATTTGATAAATCTAAAATTTGATATTTTAGGTTTTTGTCACTAATATTGCATTGAACAAAGTTTGTGAAAATGATGAAAAGAAAATTGACCACCTGAATTAATATTAAGTTGGTTACACAATATTTTAATAAAATTAAAGATAATTGAGCTCTGAAGCTTTCAAACAATTAAATATGAAAATTATTAAGTAATGCATTTGGATATTACATTTAAGTAAATTAAGTATGTATCTTATTGTGAAATTCAAATACAACATTCCTGTTTAAGTACGATGGTGAATTAATCCTGACATATTCATTGTATCAATCCCAAAATGTTTTCAGCTAAATGCTAGAAATTTTGATTTTTTTCATTATTGGATGACTATTGCCTGAGTGCTCACTGCTTATATATTTCATAGGAATATTTCTTTTTTTTTGTAATATTTTACTCATAGAATAGACAACTTTTATTAACATCGTTAAAGGTAACATTATTTTATTCGAAAGAATTGCCACAAAAAACGTTGAAGATTCTAAGTTGTCCAAGAGACGATCCTGGGATAAAAAAATGCTTGGGATTATTCTGAATAAAGAAAATAAAACAAAGAATTCATTTAGTATAAGATTAATTATTCGTTTTATTTTCATTATTAAGACTTAAGTGCGATAGACATACTGAAGTCCTATCTAGTATATGATATACTAGAAAACAGATTGATTACTTGGTTTACGACCATTTCAATTCGCTTTAGGGCATTATGAAAAAGAAAAATTTTTTAACTCCCCTAACAGGAATTAAAGACTAAAGATAGCTATCAGGGACTACCTTGATGACTTACAACTGTCAACATAGAAGAACATCAGGAAAAATTAAAATTTATACAAAGAGTTGAGAAAAGTATGAAGATATCTTTTAGCCAAGATGGAAAGGAATGTTATGACCATTCTTTACAAATAAGTATGAATATTAAATTAACTATATTTAGATATTTTATGTAACTAAATGCTATATTATATGCAAATTTGTGTAAATAGAATTTTAGAATACATGTTCGGATTTCATAATTTAAACACGTATTATAAATGGGAAATTAACAAAACGTGAAGTATATGAATCTTTTTAACATTCGTGAACATAATATATATATAATATATATATTAGTTGCCGGCATCGTTGATATATTTGACATATTAAAACAGTATTCAAATATCACACATTTTATCACATAATGTCAGTCCAAAATAATTTTAATTCAATTTTTTAGAATAAGAAAATTATTAATGTTATTTTGTTGGTAGCGGGACTATTCCCGAGTTATTTATAATATCCAAACACTTGTCAAAATAATCGATGGGCGTTTTTCACGCAATCATTTAAGATTTTACAATAATTTGAAAATAAATTATTTTTGAAATACAAAGAATAAGTAAAAAATAATATTTTTTGAAAATAAGAAATTTTTATAAATTGCTTAAAGAAAGAAAAGGAGCAAATCGCAAATCTCTATTGAAAAATAAATTAAAAAAATAAATTTTTATTCTCTTTTATATAATTTTATATAATATAATCATAAGAAACTTGGTTCAGTGCCACTCGAGTTAAATTATAGGAAAGCAATCTATATGATTTAAAGTTTGATATCAATAGATTTCAACCCCAGTGCTATCCATATCGGTAGGATCGATACTATCATAAGCAATATATTATTCCAGAAAGATATATCAGTTTTGGTAACAAAATCTATTTCGTGTCAAATTTTCGGTAAAAAAGTTTGAATCCAGAAATAATAGCCAAGCACCTGACATTAATTTGGATCTCGCCAATAGACGAAAATCTTCAATGATTGGTGTTCGATGTTATACCAGATAAATTACATTTACTTAAGAGTTAAGAGATTTCACTTAAAAACTATATAATAATTCAAGAAGAATGTAGCTAAGAGTTACAAAAATAAGTTAATATCTCTTAATTTCGCTATCTGTTATGACAAAATTGAAATATTCTAAACAGATTAAACAATAAGTCAATATAATTTTCAGCTTTTTATAAAAATTGCATATGAAATAATATTTCAAAATAAAGTTAAAGATGTTCATTTTTCATGAATTCGGATGACTGATTAACATAAAATAATAAAGAATACGTATAGATCCAGTTTTTAATGATATTTATTCTATACTTTTTAAATATTTTTTAGTTTAAATAGAAGTAGAGAACAGAACTTTACAATATAAAAACAGTTCGAATAAATAGCCTGAATCTTTGAGAAAGTTGCCAAAAAAGATCAGTTAACTCAGTCCCAATCAACCGAAGCATTCGCTCTAGCAAACACGTGAAAAGAAGCCACCCCGAGGCGAAATTCGGTTCTTCAATCTTCAAAGTTCTAAATTCATTAAAATATATTGAGAAGAGAAATAGTATTATTCATTCTTGTTTAATTGAAACTTAGCTTAAATGCCATTAAAAAATATTAAAACAAGAGGAAATAAAACACATTGCACAGTTTATGGATATTTAGCTTATGAATTTTTTATGGTTTTATATTTAGGAAATTCTATTATGTACTTAAAACTCTTAGCATTTATAGTAGTAAAGTGCAATTAAATAAAGACTTTACATTTAAATATTTCAATATTTAATCATTGTGAAATCTGGTATCATAAATAACAAGAATGACTTCAAATGTCTGCACTAAATATCCTATATATTTCATGATGTCTTTTAAATAGCTAGCTAACTTACAGTTCTTATCGTTTGCGGACAGTTAAGATTTTCTTTTAATGCCTTCTAGAAAATCGTATCCCCCAAGGAATATATTGATTTGAGAAAATAACTAAGTCATTTATTCGCTGAAAGCAGATAAACTACATGAGGAAAATGAATTCTTATCGATAAGATTACTAAAAAAAAAGTTATTCTAGATTCTTCATCAATGGTTAAAAAACGTTATTTGTTTCATACATTATAAATAACATCTGTTTATTTTACTTTATAAAAATAAAAGTTTAAAAAGGATAAGTATTTATGTGGAAATTTTTAAATGCTTCAAATGCAAACTGGATTTTTTAAACTTTTATTTATTTGTTTATCTTCTATACGAATGAATATTTATATACAGTGATGTAAAATTCAAAAAGATAGAGAAAATGTTTAGTTTTATATTTTAATGTATAAGTTTTGACAATTTTAAATTTCTTACAATAGTTTTTATGCAGTTTTCTGGTTTACTTTAACAAATAATAATTGCTTATGGTTAATACATATTTTATATTTAAAAGTGATTTGAAGGAAAAAATTCGGCGTTATTGTATACTATTACAGTTACTGTTTTAATTGCAAGCGTTATTAATTAATTTAGATAGATTCTAGCTTCAATATCAGATAAAACGTTTGAATGAATTTCCTATAAAAAATTTATTAAAAATTTTTTTTAAACTAAGAGAAATAAAATAGGGAAAGCATCAAAATATTCTTGTAAAAAGTTACATTTAATTAAGTAAAATTCTGTATGAAGAGTTTATATTTGATTGCATTATCGAGAGGCATTTTGGATCTATATTCTGACAAATTAGAAATTATAATATTTCTCATATAGAAAACTTTGTTAGAATATCGCAAAAAAATTAAAAAAATCTGAAAAATAATACATTTAAACGAATATTAAATTTCAAAATTATTTATTTTAGTCTAGTTTTTAATACAGAAAACACTTTTATTTAATTTGGAATATTATTTAATAAATTAGAAAATATTAAAAATAAAAGAAAAATCAAAATATTTACTTTTAAAATGTAAATATTTAATATTATATAGGACTAACTATAAATAATAAGGAGTGTTCTTAGTTAAAATAATTAAAAAACAAACTTACTGTTAATATAAAAATATGCAAAAAGAAACTTAACAAAGTATTCTTTATGTTATTTAGTTTATTTTTAAATAAATAAGTAAACTGTAATAAAATTGTTTATTCAAATTCTAATACTTAAAATAAATTATATATTTTATTGAAAAAGCTTAAAATAGTATATTTAACAACTCATATATTTATTTATATAAATAATAAATAAAATAAAATAAATTTTATCTTCCTTTGTCACTAGACCATAATTTAATTTTATTCAAAGAGGTAAAGTTTACTCGTTATAAGATAGGATCATATGACTTAGAATAGTGAAAATAAGTTAAAATTTGGTATTTTTATGAAAAACTTAACTTCATTTTTCTGATGAAACAGCATTTTTGTTTGATTATTTTTGATTGATGATCATTGCAAATACCGGAAATGCAATCAATCATAATTTTATTTTATTCTTTATTATTATATGAGTTTAGTTCTTTTGAAAGTCAAAAATAAATGATAATTTCTACTATAAATGTCAATGACGAAAACTCATAATGCAATCACGTCATGTTCAATTAGCAAGTTTATATCGAAAGTAGAATTATTCCGAAAACCATGAGCGTGTTGCATTTCACACATAATTTAATTGTATATTTTTCCCACAAAATTATTACAAACATGTATTCGACAGTTTTGATATTTTAAAATTTTGTAAAATATTCTTAAATCTCAAAATATATTCCTTTAACACTTTCAGTATTTATCATCAGAAATGAAATGCAATTTTCGTATTACATTTACACAAAATATTTCTGAGAAAACAAAACCATAAAAACATTTTTATGTAAATAATTCTACCTATAAATAATAAATAATGCGAAAATATGCATTGATATCAAGCAATCAACAGTTTAAGTAAATAAAAATTTAGAAAACTTTTCAACATAAACTCTTATTTCCTATTAAATAGCGAGTGTATATGAGTATAAATCTTTATTGGTATAAAGCAATATTTTAACAGAAAAATATGTAGTAACAATATTTTTCCTCTCCTTTGTTTTCTACTTTTAGATAAGGATGTTTGATTTATAGAAGCGGGCTAAATATAACTTAGTTTGTAAAATCGTAAAATTTTTCGACGGTAAAATATCAAAAGATTGAAGTATTATGTATTGTATTTCAGAGTCATACTTGTATCTTTTTTTCTTTGAAGTTATAGTTCCATTTTTTTTTATTTTTTAAAATATCAATAAATCAAAATATTCCGTTCGAAATTTCTTTTATTTCATGTTTATAAACATTGTATCTTATGATATATCTTATATTCATTAATTATAAATACACAAGCTTTATAAAATGCGGATTTATAGTAATGAATTTAAAATCTACAATTTAAATAATACTTGCTTGTACTTCAGTTTTCAAATTCCTAAAATACATTCATTGATTCAAATTCATATATTTTTTATATTATTTTTTCTGTTCATATATATCTGAATTTAATTTTATAAGAATTGTAATTTTTTTCACGAAATTTTTTGAAATTTGAAAAATATTTTCACACAATTAAAATAAAAATAAAAATGCTATAAAAACGCGACATATTTTCTACGATATCAAATATTTTATTGTTTTTAATTTTAATTTCGTGTTTCTAGTTGTTAATATATGACTTTTATATTTTAAAATAAACTTTTAATTTATAAAAGAATCTTAAAAAAATAGCATATTTTTACACAGAAGTTCCAACAGGATCCACATTATGGCTGCAGTTCGCTCCAGCCAAATTTTTCAGTGCCATTGTTTGAGAGGCAAGTATACTGTCAAATTTTTTAATGTAAATTAAAAAAAAAACAATACGAATAGATCTTTCTATAATATATAGGCCCTAATAATATAACAATATCGGGATGTAATTTTAGTATTATTCTCAGAAATATTAAACTTCATTTAAAAGGCAAGAAATTATAGAAAGTTATTTATTAGTATTTAATTTTCTT
This sequence comes from Centruroides sculpturatus, assembly GCF_000671375.1. NCBI lineage: Eukaryota > Metazoa > Arthropoda > Arachnida > Scorpiones > Buthidae > Centruroides > Centruroides sculpturatus. The sequence goes on from NW_019384567.1 coordinate 224,100, forward strand.
AACTAATAAACTAGTAGTTATTAGTTCTTTGCCATTATTACCTTTGCATCTGACTGGAAAGAGATTCAGTTTATTTTTACAATTCATAGCTTATATTATGATAGAAAGATTATAACAGTACTGAACATATAGACAAAATTAACGTTGTAATACCTTATTTTAGTAGTTTTTAAATAATAATTATCGTCCGTATTATATTATTATTTATTACAGTTGATATACATTAATTTTTGTCTAGTTTTTAAAAAGTAAATAGGTCGTGTCAACCATATTTCTCTGGTAATATGTCAGAAATATATGCAGTTAGAGAATTTTTTTTTGTTAGATTTGCAAAATTTTAAAAATATTTATAAGGTGAAAAGGTCAAAACTTTATAGAGAATAGCTGAAAAATTAACACCTAAGCCTATAAAAACTCTGGAGTTGGGGCCAAGAATTTTTAAATGAATATATGGCTCCGGGCTCCTGTTGTAGCTCCAAGCCCTGTAGACTACCTTTATAATTTCATTGTTGCTTATAGCTATATTTTAGACACGAAGAATAGAGAACAACAATAAAAAAATGAGATTTATTATCCTCAAAAAGTAAAATTTTTATTAAAAGAACAATTATAACAAAAATTGTATATCTTTACTTATATGCTTTTCAGTCATATTATTTATAAATATAAAAAAGCAAGCGGAAAACGGATTAAAATACTACAGAATGACTCTCGTATTAATGTATATTAATCATACTTAACAAACATAACATAATATAAATCTTTACATTAACAAAACGGGAATAAATATTTATTAAGAATATATTATTTTTAATAACGTTGAGATAAACATAATTATAAATATATTTATATAGTTTTATCTATTTATTTTATCATTCATGTTTATCGTCTTTTATTTATACACAAAAGAGCATCTTTGATGCGACATGGCTCGTTGGTATGCCAAGTATCGTCTGAGCATCATTAACTCAATATTCTTGAAAGCTACTATTATATAAATATGAATTTATATTTTATATTATTGTTGTATTTTAAGTGTAAATAAGTGTGTTGAATAAATAAAATGATGATTTTTGCATATACAATCAAATGAATTAAGGATATTCACTTAATTTATTATTTATTTATTTTTTACTCTCCCGTAAAGTATGGCGATCGGTCAAAAAATCACCCCCAAGATTTTTACATTTTTTGAATTCTGGGGACCTTGAAATGTCGGGAAATGGACAAATATTATTTATCCCTGTATATATAGTGTGTGGGGACACGATTTTGTTCATTCATTGTAAAGCTTAATAACTCCTGAACCTTTTGTCGAAAATTTCTGAAATTTTGCAGAGTAATTTGNTAAAAGAATCTTAAAAAAATAGCATATTTTTACACAGAAGTTCCAACAGGATCCACATTATGGCTGCAGTTCGCTCCAGCCAAATTTTTCAGTGCCATTGTTTGAGAGGCAAGTATACTGTCAAATTTTTTAATGTAAATTAAAAAAAAAACAATACGAATAGATCTTTCTATAATATATAGGCCCTAATAATATAACAATATCGGGATGTAATTTTAGTATTATTCTCAGAAATATTAAACTTCATTTAAAAGGCAAGAAATTATAGAAAGTTATTTATTAGTATTTAATTTTCTTAACTAATAAACTAGTAGTTATTAGTTCTTTGCCATTATTACCTTTGCATCTGACTGGAAAGAGATTCAGTTTATTTTTACAATTCATAGCTTATATTATGATAGAAAGATTATAACAGTACTGAACATATAGACAAAATTAACGTTGTAATACCTTATTTTAGTAGTTTTTAAATAATAATTATCGTCCGTATTATATTATTATTTATTACAGTTGATATACATTAATTTTTGTCTAGTTTTTAAAAAGTAAATAGGTCGTGTCAACCATATTTCTCTGGTAATATGTCAGAAATATATGCAGTTAGAGAATTTTTTTTTGTTAGATTTGCAAAATTTTAAAAATATTTATAAGGTGAAAAGGTCAAAACTTTATAGAGAATAGCTGAAAAATTAACACCTAAGCCTATAAAAACTCTGGAGTTGGGGCCAAGAATTTTTAAATGAATATATGGCTCCGGGCTCCTGTTGTAGCTCCAAGCCCTGTAGACTACCTTTATAATTTCATTGTTGCTTATAGCTATATTTTAGACACGAAGAATAGAGAACAACAATAAAAAAATGAGATTTATTATCCTCAAAAAGTAAAATTTTTATTAAAAGAACAATTATAACAAAAATTGTATATCTTTACTTATATGCTTTTCAGTCATATTATTTATAAATATAAAAAAGCAAGCGGAAAACGGATTAAAATACTACAGAATGACTCTCGTATTAATGTATATTAATCATACTTAACAAACATAACATAATATAAATCTTTACATTAACAAAACGGGAATAAATATTTATTAAGAATATATTATTTTTAATAACGTTGAGATAAACATAATTATAAATATATTTATATAGTTTTATCTATTTATTTTATCATTCATGTTTATCGTCTTTTATTTATACACAAAAGAGCATCTTTGATGCGACATGGCTCGTTGGTATGCCAAGTATCGTCTGAGCATCATTAACTCAATATTCTTGAAAGCTACTATTATATAAATATGAATTTATATTTTATATTATTGTTGTATTTTAAGTGTAAATAAGTGTGTTGAATAAATAAAATGATGATTTTTGCATATACAATCAAATGAATTAAGGATATTCACTTAATTTATTATTTATTTATTTTTTACTCTCCCGTAAAGTATGGCGATCGGTCAAAAAATCACCCCCAAGATTTTTACATTTTTTGAATTCTGGGGACCTTGAAATGTCGGGAAATGGACAAATATTATTTATCCCTGTATATATAGTGTGTGGGGACACGATTTTGTTCATTCATTGTAAAGCTTAATAACTCCTGAACCTTTTGTCGAAAATTTCTGAAATTTTGCAGAGTAATTTGTGTATTAGGAGGACTGACGCTATTAAATTTTGGTTGTTAAAGATCAAGAAGGTGTAGAGATAGAGGGGGTTCATATGTCATATTCTCGAGTGGGGTCGGAATTAATAACGATTTTACTCCTTATTTGTATTTACAAGTTTTTTTTTATTTATTATAAAACTCATTTCAACCCTCAAAATTAAGTTTTATTTTTTTTTGCAATTTTATGATAATTAATAATATAAAAATTTTTAAAATAAATATCATAACAGATGGCGCCACACTAGTTTAAAATTTTTTTGGCCGGGAAAGTTACATAACTCGTTGCTAGATTTTCTTTGATATCGTCATCACGAAACTTAAATTCGAAAGATGAATACTTAAATTAAGGCTATCCGTAAAGTAATTAAGAGCATTTTTATAGTGTAACTTTGAAAAGTAGATTAGAGGAGAACATTGTGAAAAGATCATCAATTAATTCATCAATAAACGAAAGTCTTCATTAATGAAGCAGGAAAATATAGACTTAAAAAGTAATTTTTGTCAAGATAAATTCTAAAGAATTTGATATTATGAAAATAAGAAATTAAGTTGAAAGATCGAAATTAATTTTGTCAAAATGTAAATCACAATTCATTTTCTAGAAGTTTAACAAATTAAAATTTAAATTACTAAAAGTTTATGAATTTAAATGAAAACCAGAATGCTAATTTTCTTCTAAGTTTATCTTGGATTTTAAAGTAAGAAAATCTTAAGGGAAATGCTTTAATCATCACACAATTTTGTTTGAGTAAACAAGCTAATATATAATTAAAATTTAAGTGAAAGTACAATAAACGAATTTAACTAAACGAAAGCAAATCATTAGTTACTTCAAAACATTTACAGATATACTGTATGTCTCTTTACGTTAGAAAGTAACGAGATTAATTTTACATAAAAACTTCAAAAGGAATATTTGATTAACATTTCTATTAGTAAAAATGAAATCTGTTAACGTTCCTAAAAATGTTTTATACAAGTATTTCAAAGAGAAGGGAAAAAGTTGTTCACTTTCAGTCTTCTTTATTCTATAAAATTTTAACTCACAACAACAGAATTTTATAATTCAAGTCAAAGTTTTCTCTTTCAAGTTTGTTTTATTTAAATTTAAAAAAATAAAATATTAAATATTCTTTTATTTATTTAAAGGCGAATGGTTAAATAACATAAAATTTATACTATTTCTAAACTTGTACGGATTTTATAAACTTTTATATAATTTTATAATATAAAAAGCATTTTTCTTATATTTTACTTAAGTTTATTATTTTTTCGTGTAATCATATAAATTAAAACTGATAAATTTATATAAATCTTCACGTATCAGATTTTAGTCACACAAATACATCAAAAGATAGCAACTCACATTTTTAATAAATAGAAAAATAAAGTTATTTTTTAGATATTCGTTTATCTGCACTCTGATATTTTGTTAGCTCCTTCGTTAGAGGAACAAATATTCTTTAAAGAAGAAACCTTATTCCTTCCTAAAAGAGTAAGACTCCTTCTTATCTCTTCTGAGCAGGTAAGGATAATTCTCCTGTTACTGAAATAGCATCAAAGGAAACTTTTCGTTTGATGTTGTTCCAACACTAGGCAAAATAACATTTCAGCGTAATTCTAGCAAATAACAATATTTTCCTATATGAAAATTTTGTAAAAAAAAAAAAAAAGATCTATAACATATAATAGCTCTAACTTTCTACCAAATAAATTAAGTATATAAATTTAGATAAAGGGAAAGATAAAATGTAATACAAAACTCGAAATATCTTTCTAGCAATTGGAAGAAAATTTTTAAATGTTAATATAATTGAAAAATACAGAATATCTCAATATTTAATAGAAGTTTTTAAACGAAGTTTTATGTATGAACATATAAATTAATCGTAAATTAATTTCTTTAATTTGTGCATTAGAATCGTTTATTCGAAATAATAAGATTTTCATCACGTACAAACATTCTTCCTCGTTTTTCTTTTTCGGACGTGAGACGGTTGAGTAAATCAAAACAATTAGGAATCGTAGAGATTATACCTAAATGTTAATTTAACATCTAGATGTTATTTCTAGCATAACATTTGAGCTTTCGATGATTTATGTCCTAATTACTCGAAGATCGTGATAGGAATGTTGATATCTTGTTCCGTATTCTGTTCTATTATGTGTTGTCAAAATGTAACGAAAATAAATTCTTTTCTGAAATAACATAAATACGGTTTTCATAAATATAGATATCACTTCATTGACAGAAATGTTCGAATTAATTTCTGCTTCTGTTGTTACGTAAATATCACCCTGTAAATTTTTGTTTATCCCGTGTTGATAAAACAAAAGGTAAACAACTAGTCCTATAATTAGAGGTAGAGGTAAAATTTATTTGTTTGTCTAATATTTTATTAATGAGGTTACAATATTGACTATTTTAACAACTTTTACTTGCAATAATGGAAGTCAATTTATTTATGTAAGTACAGAGATAGAGTTATTTTTTTATTAAAAGTTAGTGTTTTAAAAAACAAAATTGTCAGATATTATCACCTTATCAGAATAAAAAAATCTGAAAAAAAATTAATTACGGCTACCAATACTTTATTAAAACTTTATTTTAAAAGATAGAATTAAAAATAAGTAGAAAACTTTCAGCTTTTCTCGGTTTCATTAGCTGTATTCTATTAATTAACTTTCTTTAAAGCGAGAGCTTTTATGACGCAATATTAAAATTATACTTTACTGAACAATTTCTGATTTAAATTGACCAAAAATGTTTTTCAAATCTATTTTTGAATTCTCAAATAAATCAGAATAAATAAAGAAACAATCGTCATTGTTTTGTTTCCTTAAATATATAACTTGAATTTTTAAAAAGTGTAAACACTGCTTAAAACAATAAGCATTATTTTTTTTCTTTCACATTCTCTAAATATAAAAAAAGCAAAAAACATTATCCTAATAAACCAATATATTTTTATGATCTTTTATTTTTGTTATCTAAATCGATATGGGTGAAGATAAGCATTAAAAATTAAAAAAATAAAATAAAATAAAATATTGTATAATAAATAAGTCAGTGCTGTATTTGAAATGATTTTTTCCTCTTATTTTATCTGAATGAATTTAATGGTTGACATTTGTCGCCATTATAAGTCCACGACATGTTTGTTTAACAATGACGTCAGTGTCGAAGATCGACCTAGGCGTAACACGGTTGCTAGGTTACCGCATCCCTTCTAGTCGACTGCTTTATCTTTCCTGTAAACATCCGTGTCGCTTCAATCAATCAGTCGATTGCAAAATATGCTTATTCTGTCCACCCCTTTCTACGGATTCCATAAGAGTAATAAAATTTCTTTCTTGCCTCAAGATGAATGAAGTATAGATAAATCGATTATTAGGGAACAAGATACTTTACTGCAATTGCCATTAACTATAATTTTACCTTAGAGTCGAAGGTTCCCATAACAAATCGCCTAGTCTTTCTTTACTGTCGAGAAATAGAAGTGATAGCCTACTGTGTCAGACATTGAAACTACACAGCTGACGTTTACGATTTAGGTTTCTTCGTGGTTTCGACTAAAGAAAATCATTGCGATAGTATCCATAAAAACTAGGATTCACTTCACAATTGTCTTCAGACAATTATACTCGTCTGTATTAAATTTTTGTGTAGAGTTATTTATGCAATATTTGAAAATATATGCAATACTAAAAATTGCTACTCGTCATAATTCAAATATTACTTATATAAAAAAATATGTAATGAATATTTAAATCCAAGTAAAAGCTGCATATTATTAGCTTAAAAGAAAATCGATAGCTATATTTCTAAAAGTGTCATTTTGAAGAAATTTTATAAGTAAATAAGTTGTTAAAGTGATAAATATTTATTATTAGTTTTAGAAATAAATAATATATTAACTACATTTTATTCTAGCCTCGGAATTCTAGCCTAGGCATTGCAATTTTACATTGATGCCATTGCAGTAAACTCTTGTTCGGTGTTAATTTATATTAAAAGTTAAATTTTTTATATATCGAAATGCTTTTAAATACCGTTTCTATTTTTTTTATTTAAGAAATTTTTAATAGAAGATTTATGTAACCTATATTTAAAATCTGAAGCTTATCAATGAATGCATGAGCACGGTTATCGATTTTTGTACAACAATTTTAAAGATACTGAAGAGCTATTATATATGTTAACACAAGTTATTAATGTATTACAATATAAGAAAAATATTGTGAGTTCAACAAAGAACTCACACACAAAAAAATTTATTGATATAAAGTTCCGTTTTTATTCACATCTTTCATGCATATTGAAATTCAATAATATTTGAATTGTTAGCTAGAGAAAAAAACGGGAAGTGAAGTAAATGGAAAGAAAACAAAATATTATTTATATTTTTTAAAATATATGTATTTTTCCACAGAAAAATTTTCAACAAATTATATTTGCAATAAATTTGTGTTTTGAGTAGCGAATATTAAATTTATACTTAAAAATTCAGTTTATGGAAATGCTTGTATTAAAACCTATATAGAAATTATAAATTCTGTTTATTACTTAAGTGAGATTTATTACGTAATACTGAAAATTAAGTTAGTAATTTCAATTATAAGCAATAAAGAAAATTTATCTCATTAATTTCTGAGAGTACGAGCGAATTACAAGCAAAATTCTCTAACGTCTGATCGCAGTCCAAAAAAACAAAACCAGTGAGAAACAGTTTCTAAAAATACCAATCTATCAAATGTAACGGTTTGCAGTTTTAATCTGTTGTAAAACGAACATTCGAACTTCAAAAGCTTTCCAAGTAATTAAGCTTCAAAACAGACGTTAATTTGAAGATGAGGCTTCAAGGAAGGAAAGTACTTACCGCAATAGGTTTAGTCGTAGTGCTAATCACGAAACACAAAGTGAAGATCACGCTACATTGTTGGTCCAGCACACGTGGCCTTACACACACACTTTCACTACCTCAACCACTGATTGCTGCAGAACCGACTGAAGATCGCACGTGACCGTGTCGTTTACCCGTCGTCATGGCATCGAGTTCCATGACGTCATCGCACACTACCCCCGGAACAACCGCCACCTGGCAGCCAGAGTCGAAGTGAATCGATTTTAAGCAGTGGATACGGAAACTGAGAAGCGGTTGTGTGCGACCATTCGCCGCCAGTAGATCATGAGGAGTGCTGGAGACGTCTCGTCTGGTCAGTTAGATGATGGAAGAAGCTTGATTTGTTTTGGAAATTGGAAAAAAATTGAAAAACATGCTGCCACACAAAAAATAAAATTGATAGATACTACGATTCGAAAAAAATAAACTAAATTTTTGGATCGACTTCATTCAGTCTTGTAAGCATCCTTTGCATGAATGTAATTTGCATAGAATCGTTTCTTCGACAAGAGGCGGATTAAAGACGATGATATTAATCGTACTATAGTTATGACAGATCTCAATAGAGAAAGAAGATTTAATCATTATCGAAAACGAGATTAGGTGACAGTCTGATATCATTATGAACGATATCCATTTACTTAAAGAGATATAGACAGTCAGACTTTTTTTTTTAGATCTGTGATAAAACCTGTCCCGTTTAGATAATTAGGATATAAAAAAATACAAGAACCGAATCCATTAAATAAAGATAGATAATCAAAACTTCTCAATTTAGTAATGAAAGATTACATTGAAAGATCATTTTAAATCCGAATATATTTTCCATTTTGAATATTCTCATTGTTTACATACGCATCAATAGTTGACTACGATCTATATATAATTCTCTAACGAATATGCACATTTATATAATCTCATCTTCAAAAGATCGAATAATAATAATAATGCATTAACTTAATAATTTCATTAATTCACTGTTATATTCTAATTGTGTTAAGATATAGATAAAATTATAATATATGGATAATATATTATCAGATACATTTAACCGGTAATTAATTATTTATCGTATTTGATGCATCAAATCTGTTCAGTAATATTAAATCATGCATTCAAATTCGAATATGATTATTAAGAATTAAAATAAGGACACCTTTAATTGCATATAGGCTAATATATATATATATATTTTTAATACATTAAAAGAATTTATGTATAAATCGATAGTAGTTTTAATTATCATTTATAGCCAGTAATAAAACTCGATTAATATCAATTTTACTTTTATTTTTGTACCTTATATAAACATTGTAATATAAATAAGCTGAAAAAGTTACGTTAACATTAATAATCTGTATTTTATTGCATTCTTTATCAATATGAAGCAAATGATGGAAACAGTAAAGAAAACTCGTTGTTATAGTATCGTAATTATTATCCTATCAAAAATTTATTAGCCATGTGGAATTTTTCTTAAAAAATTCTTATCTGTAAGATTCCTTGCAGTATTAAAATGTTCATTACAGTTAACGTTATTAAACTTAAGAGGAAAAAAAAGAAATAAATAAATTTAAATATTCACAAAATATCTTTTTCAATTTGTGTTACGTGAAGATAATTATTTTCCACTTAAAAATTCATATTAATTTCAGAATTTAAATAGTTTCATTTGAATAATTTTCTAAATAACCTACCAAAAAAAAACCTAAACATTGAAAGAAACTGAAAAATGAGATTTCTGATTAAATCAAGATTATTATGCAATTACGCTTTAATTTAATAACATCAAATCATTTATATTGTTGAAATAATTTATAAAAATTAGATAATCAGTAGTATTGTAGAAGCTTGTTTATATTTTGATTAAAAGAATTTAATTTTTAGCTAACTTTTTTAGCATTTGTAAATACTCTTGGGTTGATAATTTACACCATCCATTTATTCGGTTACATAACAAGAAGACTGACTATTCCATCGCTTCTTTTATTTGATATCCTTATCCCACTAATGACTAGTCACTCGAACTTTCATTAAGTGACGATGATGTTGGATATCCCAGAGGGAAATGAAGCGAATACCCTGGAGGATCTATAGGCATTCTGTTCACTTGTATCAAACGATAAATAGGTGACGGAAATCGCAAAGAGGATTTACTATTTCGCTTAAAGACATTTAAATTTGACATTAATATTCATGTATTTATGAAATCGTAAAAGCGAGTACAGAACAAAATATAATGGCCTCTTTTTTTCCCTTCTTTTATGAATATATAAGATTCTCTTTTCACAAAAATTTTATATTTGCACTCTAAACTTTAAAGAGAGGTCAAGAACCGATTTGGGAAGCTTTTTATTAATTTTTAAAAGTATTCTACTAAAAGTATTTCATAAAAAAATAATAAAAATTTAAAATAGTTTCAATTAAATTAATATTTTAAATTAATTATGAAAGAATAAATTCTAATTAATATCAACTTAACGTAAATCGGCTTAATTATAACTCAAAATTGCAATAAGTTTGATTGGTTAGTGATGAAAATATTTATTCTGAGATAATTTAAAGCATCCGAGTTCTAGATTTAAATATAATTTTAAAAGTTTAACTTCTGCTAATAGAGTAAATATTTATTTGTTGTAATAATATAACTGAAAAATAGAAATATTCTTAAATTTAATAAACGTTGAAAGCGAATTAAGTACATAAATTGTAACACGGTAAATATAGAGATATACTAGTAGGCTTTATATATTTTAATGTCGAATAACTATCAGATTCTCAATTAAATTTAGTTCTAATCTTAAAACTAAATAACATAAAAGGTAACTGAGTTAATTATATAAAATTAAACAAATAGAAATCCCATGGAGCATAGAAAGTTAGGTGTTTGTCAAACTTTTTGAACTCAAGTTTAATTTAATCTGGTGTCACTTATCAACATAACGGAAAGTTTATTCGTCTAACGATATGAAAAATTTTAAATAATGGAAGTGGACAAATACAATGAAGTTTAAAATATTCTTCGAACTATAAAAATATATCGATTAACAAGTTCTGTATATTCGAATAAGATTGGAGATGTAACCATGTAAGCTTAACATTTCACAACTCGTTAATGTTACACGTGACTTCGTGTCTAGAAACATTCAAGTTTACAACCGAATTTTAAAGCACAACAAGCTATATAAAGTGTAAGTTATACATTCTCTTCTGCATCTATCTACAAACTTGAGAGGACTTTACAGCGTACGAAATTAAAGAGAGTAGATAAGACATCACTCAGCAGCAGTGGGTATATTGGAACACTTTATACACACACACATACATATATACTGCATTCAGTTTTATTGCGAAGACGGATAAAAATACGTTTCCGAAAATTTGAAAAATTTATAAAGGATAGATATAAAAATGATTAAAGTTTAACAATACCCTCAACAATTTTTATTGCTTAGATAGCAATAAACATCCGAAATTTTCACGTTTTATTATTATATAATATAGAATTGTTTTATTTTATACATTAAAAAGTAAGAACCACAAAATAAATAGTATCAAATTTTAAATTTAATTATAATTATAATGATTTCCCATTAGATTTTAGACGTTTCGATAACGAGAGTAGAAAAAGTATTTGAAATCTCCAATAGAAATCATCCCAATTAATTGAGAACAGTTAGTTCATCCCAATTAAACACTGGACTAAATAATGTGAAGTTTAAAATGGATCTTTATATTCACAAATTACAAAATTTAAGCATTAAATCAGAAAAATGTTCTTTAAAAAAGGACATAATACTTTAATTCGATGTTCTACTCATAAACATTGAATATTTTAAAAGTAAGTGAATTGATGAAAGAATTGAAGAACAAAGGAGCTATGCAGCCTATTATCGTGTATTGAATAATAAAATTAATACATTAAAAAAAATCTTTCTTTATTATGTTGTAGTGAATAGAGTTAATATCCTGCTGTGGGGATTAAAATCGCTGAGTAAAAATATCGCGTTATTTCTTTATACTGAAGATAAGATAGTAAAAAAGATATAAATATTAAAATAAATTTTATTTTTTAAACGTGTATATTATGAAGATNAAAATAAATTTTAGGCTCTTAAAAAAAATAAAAACAGTGATAGAACAGGAAATATTAGAACACTAAAACATTATTACACTTATTAAATATTTAGAATTTTTATAAAATAAAATAAAGATAAATTATATTCCCACATGCGAATTGAAATAAAGTTTTACAAAATAAAATTTACATCAAAATTAATTTTATAAAATATCAAAAAAAGGCAATTTTTATTTTCTTCCTTTTTTTTATCAATTTCTAGGGGTACTGACTTCATTTAATCAAGTCAACTAAGCTTTTTCTCTTCTTGTATATGTTGAAAACTTTTTAAAGAATTTCTTAATGACTCTCTATTGTAAAGAAAAAACAATGTTACTGAAAAACTGAACCGAAAAATGAACATAAGAATTCAAATTAAATGAAAATTTATTGATTTAGTTTATTATATGATCTAATAGAAATCATAATCCGAATATACAAATAAAAAAACACGTATTTGTCGTATGTACTCGTATAAATTCAATAACTTCAAAAAGTTTTTTCTCTTTTTAATTTCTATAACAATTTTATAAAGTTATTATTTTACTTAACTATGCTTGATCAAATGGAATTTTTAGCATTGTTGTAGGGCCTATATTAAGCTAATTTTGAACACAAATCTAAGATATTTATTATGCTAATATAACTTATATATAAGTAATAATCTAGAATAATTAATTTTAAATATTGATAAAGTAAACATAAACATATTAATTTTTAATGGAATATATTACTGTTATTTATTAAGTTAACTTTTTTTTTATATAAGTTTAATCCAAAATAATGTAAAGTAAATGCAGTGTATACTGTATATAATATAAAAGAGAAGATAGAAACAAAATTTCTGTAAAGCACCTCTGAGTAAACAGAGAAACCCGTTAAATAGAAACGATCACATTTTCAAAGGTGAATAAGCACAGCATCGTGTAATGAAGTATAGGAACGACTAGATACGACCATCGGAAACCAATATTGTAGATCCGTAAACGCTAGACAGATAATAGAAGTTACTGTTACGTCAATAGGAAACGTTAACGCACACCTAACAGCTACAGTAGAACGTTAATACATCGCAGCTGCTGCTATTGAGATAAAGAGAAATTTCTCATCAGACGAGCCAAGCTTATGTTAGTGGATAAGCCGTTTCCAAAATACGTAATGTGCCAATAATTTCATTTTTATAAACATGAAATATTTATTTATTATTCATTTCATTTTAAATGTTTGCTTATTATTCACAATTATTTCTATATTTTTTTTATAAAAATTCTAAATATAAAATATAATAGATCAAATTAAAATTGAAAATGATCAAGTTTTCTTATTAGCGCGCTCATTTTATTAGATAAATTTAATGTAATCTGTAGCATATACGTTGATACTTAACATTAAATGGTAGACTAATCTATAACTTGTTATGGATTAGTTTGGTATTTTAAATGTTAATATTTCTTCTGTGTTTTGTCGTTCGCTATAAAAATGGATTTTTTACGGTTATTTTATATCAGAGGAACCAAATCCTTTTCCAAGACACTCAATCGATTGGAATGACAGGCAACGTGTGAGTTGACAAGGATTGTTGAACAAGTGTCCAGAGAGGTTTTCGTTGTTGCGCTTCCAACTTGTCAAGCGGCAATGGTCTCAGAAGAACAGTATAGCTAAGAAAAGAAACTCCGTTTTGTGTATATGTGCTAGTCTTATAGTTTCCAAGTAGAAGACTATAAACTTTGTTCTATATAAGAAAACTCCAGAATTTTCAAAAGCTTGACATATTATTTATATTGAAGATATTCTGTTGACGGAATGAAAGACACGCTTATTTAATATAAAAAAATATTTAGAATTTGAAATAAATCGAATATAATCAATAAAACTAAAAGGAAAATCAAATAGAAGTAGTTTCAAACAAAAAAGTTTATACTATATGTATATCTTTTAGAACTATTTTTACAATTTTATGTTTTATAGCTTATAAGCATTGTACATTGAATAATACTAAAACGAATTTAAGTGTTGAGTTACTTTGTACATAAATATATAGAAACAGAAAGAGAGAGAGAGAGAGAGAGACTATAAAATATATTGTACTTTATAAAATTTGTTCTACAAGGAAAAAGATTTCTTTCTTAAAAGAAGTTATAAGAGGTTTTTTTTAAAAGAATAAATTTTATGAGGTAAATTAACTTTTGAGAATTACAGCGTACTAACCGATGTATAAAAAACAAATAGATAAAATCATATAACAATTTTAATATATGTCTATAGTCTATTTATATAAATTGAACTTTATATAACACATACAGTTCTATATCGCATGGTTCCCAAATAAAATAAAGTATAAAATCATAGTTTATGTTATAAAACTTCTCATAAAATTTTTTATATAGACGAATGTACACAATAAAGATACTATAAGGACACTATATTTTACGTAGATGCATCTTTATATCATGTAAACAAATTCAATACTTAAGTTATTTCAATACTAATTTACAATAAAAGCATAAAATTCGATAAGTTTTAATTAATTATAAATTATAAATGATATAATTTAATCGATATTTTTCTTGATAATCTGAAATTTAAATTTAAACTTATTTACCATTAAACTAGATAATTATATTGGTTACTAAAATTCGACAATATAAGTTGAATGCTGTCCATTATCTTAAATCGATTGGCACACCTGCAGTTTTTAAAGGCGCGTGTATTGTGGGACAGGTGTGCTGATACTATACAAAGTCTCTAACGTATAATATCGATTTATGGAATATCAATGTTCTCTGTGTAATTAGTGAGTAATATAGTCAGAAAAAGTACATGTAGAAGAAAAATACTTCCATCTTAGATATATTTAGTCAATTTACTTTTAAAGAGTAAAAAAATTCTTCAAATATAAAATATATATATAATAAAACTTTTGATTTCTTTAAAATAAATTCTCAATTAAGAATTATAGATAAGATCCTCTTTATAAATTATTCTTTTACGGTATTTATATTCGTATTTCGATGCATTTTTTAAGCAATTTTCTTTTGAAATGTCATCTTAAAAAATTAGAAACATCAACATAAAAATTTCTATTCGAGAGAAATGCCAAAAAGTTCTGTAATCTTTCTAAATATTTTGTTTTAATGAAAATGTAATTATTATTTATTTACACAGAAATAGATACATTGTTTATAAAATTTATATTATTCGTAAGATTAAAAATTAATATAAATAAGTCATGTTAAATTTATTAACAATTTTTAAAAATAAATAAATTTTTTAAAATATATAATAAGTTTTGTAATTTAAATTCATTTGTAANAACTTATAATAATAATTTTTTATAATATAAAAAAGTTTTTCTAAGCTAAATAAACATAAATTGCGAATATTTTTCTTTCTTTTTAATTAATTTTAAATTGAATTAAGATATAAAATTTTACTAAGTAATTTTATTCAAATTTAATCATTAGGATTCTTTGTAAATATTAATAATATTTTAGTATTCAATCTGAATAATTTAAGATCTATAAAATAAAATAAAGATAAATTATATTCCCACATGCGAATTGAAATAAAGTTTTACAAAATAAAATTTACATCAAAATTAATTTTATAAAATATCAAAAAAAGGCAATTTTTATTTTCTTCCTTTTTTTTATCAATTTCTAGGGGTACTGACTTCATTTAATCAAGTCAACTAAGCTTTTTCTCTTCTTGTATATGTTGAAAACTTTTTAAAGAATTTCTTAATGACTCTCTATTGTAAAGAAAAAACAATGTTACTGAAAAACTGAACCGAAAAATGAACATAAGAATTCAAATTAAATGAAAATTTATTGATTTAGTTTATTATATGATCTAATAGAAATCATAATCCGAATATACAAATAAAAAAACACGTATTTGTCGTATGTACTCGTATAAATTCAATAACTTCAAAAAGTTTTTTCTCTTTTTAATTTCTATAACAATTTTATAAAGTTATTATTTTACTTAACTATGCTTGATCAAATGGAATTTTTAGCATTGTTGTAGGGCCTATATTAAGCTAATTTTGAACACAAATCTAAGATATTTATTATGCTAATATAACTTATATATAAGTAATAAACAAGAATAATCATATATGTTCTAATGATAAAAAAAAAAGGAAAATAAATAGCAATTATTGTATAGTATTATGTATTATACTAAACACTACATCATATATTCATATTTTATAGATATACAGTATTTATTATTATACATTTTAAGTGATAGTTATTTCATATATTTATTAGTAAATATATTGAAATATATATTTAATATTATAAATTTATAATTACATTAACAGAAGTTATATAATTTGATAAAATAAAACATTAAATCTAGGAGAAATATATCTAAAAATTATAATATTGTATTTTTTCTTTAAATAAAAATTTTATCTTGCTTCATCGGTTTATATAACTGATATACTTTAATTTGAGCTAAAATAAAGATCAATCCAATATCCTCTAAATCAGCCCAATGCCCATTTGTACAATTACAAAAACAAAAGTTCTTAAAATACCAGATAGGAAAATTGTTTATATCATATTAATGATATACTTAATATACGTAGTATTACACGTAATCATCATCATCATATCTATACGTAGTATTTCCAAAAATAGTCTTCAATGCAGTGGATATTACCGAATTACGTGACATAATATATATAAACGATATTAAAATTAACTTGCCAGTTATATAATATACGACTAATGAGTCATTACAAGACAAACATATGGAAAATGTCATATCTAACTAATAATATTTGTATTCGAACTATTAATATTATCTTTTTAAAGTTTATAAAATAAAATTTTTTAATTTAAAAATTCTAAAATGCTCCGTTGGTATACGCTTATTTCATATATTTTTAATTGAAAAATATATTATTTTATTTATTCATAAGGAAAAGGATAAATTTTCTTCGATATTCAACCATGTTTGAATAATTTCATTAATTTAATAATTAATGTTTCAATACTTTAAATTTTGCGCATTTGTCCTTTAGAAAGTGATCTTCAGTAAATGTAATCCCATTAGTTTGATTGCGTGATTTCCTCCTTTTTCTTGGTATATGAAATTAGTTGAAATTAATATAATCCTTAAATATCTATATAGAAATTAGTTTTGAAACTAATTAAAATCATTTTTACTGTGCATATAATATATTAATAAAAGCATAGATTATACATTCAACTGAGAATTGTTTGATAAGTTTATATAAATTTAAATAAGTTTATATAATGATTTAATACCTTCAAAAGTTATTAATACTTTTGAGAATAACTGAAGTTAAATAACTAATTAATAAATTACTTTAAACCAATTTAACAATTTATTAATTAAGGATCAAAAATATTACTTTAGTATTGAATTAGAATTAGAAACAAAATTTGAAAAGTTAAATTATAAAGTAGATCTATTGACGAGATCAAACTATAATATAAGATCTGGACCATTATTTTTTCAAAGACTGAAAAAAATTCATTGAAAACCTCCCTACTGAATATTAAAATGGCAAAATTGTCAGGCGTATTTTTAAATATTCATTAATGAATTATAATTAGAATATAAATTATTTTTTTATATAGTTTAATCTCTACTTCAGGAAAAAAATATTCCTATTAATATTTTCCTCACACAATCATAAATTTTATTTTTAGTCTATATTTTGAAGTAGCTAGCATACTTTCATCAAAAATTAGTTGAGAGATTTTAATAAATGATGTAGAATAAGTTGATAAAATTTTCTGACTTTTTAATAAAATAAAAATTCAGTAAAATTATTTAAATTTTTATATATATATACATATAGAACTTGTGTTAAAATTGAAAGAAATTTGAAAATTGAAATGTATTGAAGAAATAAATAAATCATATTTATTGAAAAATAAATGGAAGAAGAATCAATAATATGAATCTTTAACTATAATGAATTTTACTGTTTAGAATTGGAAGAAATTCGAAGTAAATGACGAAGAAAAAGTAAATAGTAATCTAGTGAGAATGTTTNTCAACAAAATGTAGTATCGCTTTATCTGGAGATGTTTCCGCACGCGAGCACGTTATAAATTACTTTAGACACTATTCTGTGCACATTGTGAGGAAATCAGTTTGAATCTGATGTTCTTTAACGTGATTACTAAGGCTCTACATTCTTATTTTTCCTTCGTCTTCCTTCCTCTTTCTCTTTTCTTTAACCAATAAGAACAACACATTGTCTTTCTACAGATATACACGAGTGTTTAGCAAATAGAGTAAATAGTGAAAATGAAATTCCTTTCTAAATATATATATTTCGTGAAGGAGCAAAATGAAATTGCACAAGAAATCCGGTGGAATTAATGAATTAAATAAAAGAAAAACTGAATTTAATTTTGCTGAAAGCAGTAAAAAATTTAAATTCCTTGTAAAAGAAATTCGAAAGGAAAAAAGGCAGAAATGTAAATTTTTATATAAAAATATCCGTAAAATTTATATAAAAATTTCATACTTTATTTTTTAATAGAAAATTTAAAAATGGAAGTTACATAAAAATTATTTTAAAACAAATGTATTTTTAAAATAAATAAAAATTCAAAAAATTGAAAGAAATTTGAAAATTGAAATGTATTGAAGAAATAAATAAATCATATTTATTGAAAAATAAATGGAAGAAGAATCAATAATATGAATCTTTAACTATAATGAATTTTACTGTTTAGAATTGGAAGAAATTCGAAGTAAATGACGAAGAAAAAGTAAATAGTAATCTAGTGAGAATGTTTGTTACTCAAGAAAACC
Source organism: Centruroides sculpturatus (assembly GCF_000671375.1). Lineage (NCBI taxonomy): Eukaryota > Metazoa > Arthropoda > Arachnida > Scorpiones > Buthidae > Centruroides > Centruroides sculpturatus. The sequence goes on from NW_019384567.1 coordinate 242,944, forward strand.
AAGGAAATGAGGCATGATTTAAAGGAGAATAAACAGAACTTTACGTAAAATTTTAAATGAATTTAATAAATTATAACGTTCGAAACTATTTTTTTAAAAAATATATTTTAATTCCCGTTAAAATATATCATATTGCAGTAATATTTCTATTAATAAGTTAAAAGTTATTATTTATATATGTCGAAGGATAAAAGTTTTATTTATAAATTGAAATATAAACAAATTATTTGGCTTAGTTTTATACCATTCATGACAGCAGGAAAAAAAATGATGAGTTATATCAATATCTCGAGAATTTATAAATTTTTTTTCAATTTATTTTCTTATTTAAAAACAAGAACATTAAACTTCTTTTATTATTTATTACTATCTATTGAGATATTAAAATAATGAAGAATTTTGTGGAAAAGTTTATGGTTATATTATTTTAGAAGAATTCAAATCAAGATTAGGAAGAAAAGAAGCAATGAAAATAACAACTTACAAAAATAAATTTTTGTGAAGTTCTTATGATCTCCATTTAAGTCAGACGTGATCTGCTAGAATTTATACAAAAATTATTTATTAGCAACATTTATATATAAATCTACGACATGTTTCTTTTTTACTGCAGGATAATAAAAGATTTGAATTCTATTTATGAATAATAAAATAAAAAAAACTAAATATTTCTCGAAAAAATTAGTTAAGAATGTATTAAAAAAATTAAACATTTTTCTTCTCTATTTAAATGTTTTTTAAATGATTTGCATTATTCTACAATTTCTAATTAATTAAATAAAATACAATTAAATGTAATTAATTCGAAATCATTTAGAATTCAAATGAATAATGCACAGTGTTATTTAATTTTCGTTTTTAATATAGTTCAAATACATTTATTCATTTTAATATTAATTAAAATTAACAGTGATATTTTGTGATATAAGTATTTTCTATTGATGTAAAATAATTCAAATGAATAAGTGACAAAATGGTAAAGTGCTGTGTAAAACGGAGAGTATTCAGGTATTTCGAAGTTACCTTAATTAACTAAGAATATTTATCAATTTATTATATAATTAACCATTATAGGAAGAGTAACTTAATTAGTGGAAAACTTTTACTTCTGCAATGTATCGAAATTTTAGAGAAATTGTTAAGTTTATCTTTCGAATATATCTTTAGTTCATCGACTATCGACAAAAAATCCCATGGGAGTGATGATGAGACACGGAAAAAGAAAAGGATAAAAATAAGTATAAAAAGTCTTTGTCATCAGGATAGGACAGGCGGGTGGGATGGGATTAAAGAAAGTTTTCTCATTAAACACTCCAAATGAAGTGGCAAAGGCAATTATTTCTCCTTTGTGTCAGCCTGGAGGCAGTGGCTAAACCAGCTGCTTCAAATCACGCCCCAAGTGCCACACATCGGTGCGATCAACCAAACAAAATGAAAAGGGCAAAGAAATTCTCAAATTTTCAAATTCAATACAATCTATAGCCCTAAGGTTTATTACTAATTCGATATGACGATAACATCGTGCACTGTGCGATATCTACATACAAAGACAAACAGGAAACTCATATTCCGATACAGGGCAATTCGTTACTACAGATAAAGAAAAGCCAAATTATCCATTCTTATTATGGAATTATGAATATGAATTATTATGTAGTTCGTATTTTGTTTTATTTCTATTAATTTCCATAAATTGTTTGTACTTTATACCAACTAAAACTTTTATAACCAATTGGAAATTTTCTGTTTATTCTAATTATTCTAAAAAAAATTCCATCATATAATTGATTGCATTTAATCATAAGCATTTGAGCCTGATCAATTTGATAAAACGTTTTAAATTTTTCTAATTATTAATATTAATAGAAAAACAATTCGATAGAAATCATTTGTATTTATTTTATTTTAAACTCAAAATAATTTATTTTTATTATTTNTATAATGTTTATCGTGAATACGCAAGCGAAAATTTTTAACAACTTCTATATTTGTTATTAAACTTACTTTTAAAAAAGTTATATAATATTTATTGAAATTAGCTAATCTGTATCTTATTAAATAATTATAATGAAAAACTGAATTAAGAATCAAATTCAGTAATTTATTCAGTACATATAACAATCCAAAGAGGATTATTTATTTTAATCACTACGAGTCTACTCTTGTGAGTATAAATGGAAATCTTTCAAGAAACCACAGAATTTTCAAAAATTTTTATATAAAAAAGGTATTAGCAGCACGAACACTTTAACGTTTAATGATTTATTTTCTCCACAAAACAGATAAATTAATTTAAATATTGTAAGAAAATGATGCGAAAAAAATGCTGTTATCAGCAAACATTATAATAATTTAATGTTTTAAGGCCTGAAACGAAAATATCATCATTATTAGAAAATAATCAGTATGTGATATGAACATGTTATTCAAACTTTTTTCCCCTTTAGTTATATTAAATATATTAAATTAATCACAGAATGATTAATATCAAAGTTAGTCAAATCCTAGAATGTATGGAAACTTAATATAAATGCTTTCATTTTATCAGTGGTATCCAAATTACGGCCCTCGAGCCATATCCTGCCCGCGGCACACATTAATCCCGTTCGCAACATATTTTTGATACATCATTTATAAATGATAGAAACAGGCCAGCTTTTGGTACACAAAATTTGACTTACTTGCAATTATACCTGGTTTGAACACCACTAATTTATATAATACTGCTCTATAGTATACAGCATATTTATACAAAAAGTAAAATGTATAAAAATATCATTTTAAATTGTTAATCATGTTTATCATCATTTGTTTACTAGTTTGCAAATTTGAAAGCTTTAACTTGAAAACAGTAAACATATATTTCTAATTACAAAAAGCACATGCATAAGGAAATTAAAAGAGATTTTTTTTTAAATTTTGATTTTTAATGATTAAACGTAACTTTTTATTTTTTTATTTTTTGTTTTTTTAATCTTAAATAGAAAACTTCACATTTTATCTTTTGATAATGTCAATAATCATTCATTTTAATTGGAGTTATAGTATTGAAAATACTTAGATAACATGCAACTAAAAGTATTATGGATGAGTTGTATAATATTAAAATTATATAATACTATTTAGAGATATATTATTTCACTAAAGAATATTAAAAATTAATTACTTTTAAATAAAATAAAAACATTTTTACTAATTTTTCATTAGTAATAATGTATAAAATCAAAATTTGTAACTTAAATTCCAAATTCCATTATCCATAATCCCGTTAATTAATACTTAAAATCAGAAAAAAATTACACTGGAATAAATAACATTATAATATACAGAACTGATACAATTTTTTTAACAGAAAATTAAAACACAAGTCTCAAAAACCTATAATTTAATTATAAATTTCAAACTTCCGAAAGTTTTCGTAAAATTATAGTAAAATATCAAACTAAGATGAATACAGTATAATAAAATATAACTAGAGTAAAAATAATTTAAGTGTAATCAATATATTTTGTTTATATTATGCTTAATCTGTTGAATAAAATAAATGAAAATATCCATCTATCATTCTTTTTATTATATGCTTACAGATATAATAGATTCAGTTTTCTGAATTTTACCTTCTGAAGTAACTGCGTAAAGTTATAAAATATACTGTACATTTTAAAATAAAGATATACGCTAAATTTTTCATTTCTATACGAAAAACTTACTCAAGTTATCTCATTTCTTCTCTGCTTCACTATACAGATACATTCTTCTTCCATCACACTTAAATATTACCTTAATTCTGATGAATGCACTGTATAAAAAAGAAATTAATTGCTATCCAGAATATTTTTGTTTTTCTTTGCTTATTTCTGCAATAGCGCAATTAGTTTAATATTTCGGTGCATTCTGTTTTTGATATAAACTGATATTAGAAATGTTTGTTGAAAGTATTGCTTTCAGATTCATTTTTAAAGAACAATGGTAAAATAACAACTAAATTTAATGCAAAATTGTGTAATTAAATTGCAATTATGTAATTTAAAGCCTCTGTAATAATAACAATAATATAATGGGTATTAAATTTCATCTATTAAAATATTTGATAAAAAAAAATATTTACTCTAGATAACGCATTATACTGGCCAAGCCATATTGATTAGTTCTTTATAAACATGCCTTGGTTAAATTTTGTGTAAATTATTATCAAGCTTAATTAGAATTTGGTTTCGATTCGTTTAAATGAGTAATTTTCTCAATTTGAACCGATCTGTAATCAATTAGATAAAAAGTAGAACAAAGTTAGATATGTGAAAAAAGCTAAGTAAACTTATGATTCAGAACACATACATAGTTGGTCTTAATTTTATCCATTACAGGCGTGTCTACCTGTAATTGAGTCAGCTAATATAAATTAAGGATAAAGAAATGAGTATTATGAGTATCCGAATCCAATTCGAAAACGAATCCTTTATATAGTTTCTAATTGGATTCGAGTCTTTATATTAATAGTCATAAAATGCTACTCAGTCCATTGTTCTTATTATAAAATGAAGTTGATAACCTGACTAGATGTATCTTCATGGTTTTTCATTATAAAGTCAATGCTTATTTTACTATTTATGTCCTTGCTTCTCATTTCTATTACAGATCAAGCTCTCATGATAAAATCAGATATATAGTTTACTGATTCTTTTTATTCTATGGTTCATCTTATTTAAATGAGATACTAGTATTAATTTATAGCGCATTATAAAAATACAGAAGAATTTAATAATACACAAATATATTATGTTATGTTAGATATTTTGTTTAGTAATCAAAATATTATAATGTTTATCGTGAATACGCAAGCGAAAATTTATGAAAATACTATTATAAAATCAATGTAAACTTTGAATGTCGGCCAAGTTTTCATTCATTGTAAAATATTGTATAATGTCCATAGAAAATTCATACTAATATTAACTATAGTTACAGGATGGCCGAGCGATTAAGGTGTCAGTTTAACACTAATGGTAGACACGGAAACGATTGAAAACATCGAAATTTTTCGGGGGATCCGGTAGTTCTAATATGAGCCTAACCGAACCCACGGTGGGTTTGATAAAGGTCCCTTTTAGTGACTATAGGGCTAAAGAGTAAAATAATATATGTACAAACTTAAATAATTATAGGTAAAATTAATAAAAGTTACGCAGATTATCTGAAATCTAATGAAATAAAAATCTTTCTTTCTATATGGAAAAATTTTACTAATTATAAATAACCGTAACAATTCCTTACATTTTATATATAGAGAGAGACAGAGAGAGGTTTATAAATATCGTTTAAAGTAGTATAGTATTTGTTTAAAAATACTATTTGAAGTAAATTATTTGAAATAACTTCAAATAGTGATTTTAAAATAGAAGTCAAATATATTTGTAAATAAATTATGTATCATTGAAAAGGAAGTTTGGGAATATGTTTGTACGCAAAATTACTTTAGTAGATAAATTTAATAAAACTTATACATATATAAAGTATGTTTGACTAATGTATCTTTACTTAGTCATGTAATTTTCTAATAGTTGTCATTAAGTATTTGTTAAAAATCTTCTTTTAGATATTTATTTTAAATTTATGGTTAAAAAAAAACGTGCTTTCTGTGCTTCTCTATGAAGTATATAGCCTACAATTGTTTTATAATTGCTTTTTTAAAAATTAACTAGACCAATAATACTCTTCATAATTTTAAAGATACTTTTCTCTCAATTAAAGTTTTCCATTGAAATTATTAAATTATATCTATATTTATTTGCAAAGAATATTTCCGATGTAAAATTACAATTTGAGATTTTTGCTCGTATAATTTACATTAAACAACATTGTTTTGTATCTCATGTATAGTTAATTTACTTATATATTGAATAATCTTTTACAATAAAATTAAATATTAAAAGGAATTTATCAATGATTTGAGGACAGAGCATACTGTTGTATGGAAGATATGCAAAATATGAAAAGAATTATTAAAAATGCTAAAAGTTATTTAATTCATTATTCATTTTTTATTTATTTCACACTAATTTTTAAATTAAAAAACTTCTTATATTTTTAACTATTATAAAATGTCAAAAAGCTCATTTTTGAGTGGAGGGATGGTTTTATAAAAATTGTAAATGCTAATAACAAGTAAAATCGTCATTGAGTCTGACTCTACTAGAGATACACACGATCTCCTTTATCTCCTCACTCCTCGACCTTTAATCACCAAAATTTAATATCATCAGTCAATCTAATGCACAAACCGCCGTGCAAAATTTCAGAAATTTTCGACCAAAAGCATAACAGTTATTCAGCTTCAAAGAGTGTGAACAAAATCGTGTCCTACATACAGTAACATCCATACATACAGAAGAAACCACCGGATTTTTTTTTGCACTTCTCGATGTTTCAAAGTGTCCCGAGTCCAAAAATTTTAAAATATGGAAGAGGTCATTTTTTGACCGATGGCCATACTTTCCCTATGTTATATATAAAAGCCGGGAAAGTAAAAGATATATAAATCGTTGATTTAAAACTGAAAAATTCTATGCTATTTTAAATTATATTTATAATTAATTTTAATTTGTTTTGTGTGTTGCTGTTTCATTAAATGCATAACAGAAAAGATCAATTCTGATTAAATATATACAGTTAATTGTTGAAGTTTAAAGAATATTTAAATATTATTAAACTTATTTTTTCACGTTGTATATTCACATTTATTTGATATTTTACAAAAAGTTTCTCGTTATACTTTAAAAGATGATAAAGTAATTAACTTAGTTACGTGTAATAACTGTTATTTATTATTCAAATAGATTTTTTTTCTAAATTGAAAAATGGCTAAGAGTGTAAACAACACTAAAATATTCTAGTTATTTCCAAAATCGAGACCTTAAACTGGTATTGAATACAAGAGAGAAGGAATGAAAAAGTTGTTTTGGATTCGAAATACGTTCGTTACTCGAAAATCAAAATTGTTTGATCTAGTATTGCTTTTAAAACGGATTTTAAAGGATAATCATAGATAATATCATAACCGATCAATCATGAACAACGTATCTTAAAAAAATGCCATTATATAAAAGAAATTCAAGCTCAATAGAGTTTACTAGCGACCCCGCAGAGATAACGATAAATTATTTTGAAAGTTTGTTTTTTTTTTCTTTTGAATTAATTTGAAAATCTATTGAAATGTATATAAGGTTAAGTGATAATATTTATTGTAGAATAATCGTGCCCTCATAACTTAAATTACAAAGTATACGAGTTGGCAAAATTTCTTCCATTTTTTAACAAAATATTTAAAATATGTTGTCTACTCTTTGATGTGACGCATGTTAACTACAAACTGTAAAATTTCATTTATAAACTTTTAATTTTTTTAAAAAATTTAATTAAAATATAAAATTTCTTTTAAATAAAATGCCAAGAAAAATATTCATATATGTTTACTATGGAACTAACAAATATGCAGTGAAAGTTTTGAAATTTTTGTGCAATCTTAAATATTATATAATAATAATTTATACGATTTTAGCTTTTATCAATTGAAATTGCAACAATTTCGTCTCTTTGTTCATTACGTAATAACATAAAACTTTTAAAATACTTATATCAAAAAATGTTAAAAATTGAAACTTTGAAAGCTTGTGAAAAAGTTTATGCAAAAAAAACAAGTTTAACAATTTAGCTGTTACACTTTTCATGTAGTTTTGAAATCGTCATCAGCTAACAGCTGACGTAGATGGCACATCAAATGCAAGTTTTCTTTATTCTTCTTTACGTTAAAGANTGAAATATTTTAAAACTTTGGACTAATAATATCGATGCAAATACAGCGATCTTTATTACTGATAAATAAAACTTAGTAACCTTTTTAGTCGTTTTAATTTTCCTCTATTGTCCATATTCCAAATAATAAATGCCATTAAACCAACTTTATCATTAGTATAATGATTAATGTAATGCTGATGATGATGTTTGGAATTCAACAGTGTAGGAGATAACCTCAATTTTTGACACCTGTCTGTTTCAAGTCATTAATTTTGTCATTTTAGATTAAAGAATGAATTATTGAATAAATAACACCCCTTTCTGTCAATTAATGATCATTGATTCAGACCACGAACAAAATATAAAGATGACTATTTTTATAATTATGAAAAAAAAAGAAAAGAAATATAGCTAATTTTATTATTCATTAAAATTATTATTGAATTAAATAATGTGCAGTAAAAATAAATTTAATTTGGCAAGTAAAAAATATTGATAATATAATTAATATTTTTCTTTTTTATTATTAAAAAACCAAGTAACTATGCATTTTATTTCAAATATATAACTCATTTATGCTTTAAAATATTATATAATACAAGGTAAATACAAGGTACAATAAAATCGTAGTAATGTATTACATAATAAATTATATCCGATCTAATTAAAAAATTCAAGTCTTGTAATTTCAGTCTTCATTTCAGACGAAAATTAATAAATGTAATTGAAAATGTGAAACATCATTTTCAGAAAATACATTAGGAGTTACATAATAAAAATATACTTAGATAACTTTTAAGACATTTGTAACATTTTATTTAAATCAGAAATAAATATGTCTTTTCTTTCAATGAAATATATTTAATCTTAAAGAAAAATAATAAAAATTTGAGAAATGGCAACAACTTGTTTACCTTAACGTTTTTTTTTATATCAGATTCAATAAAGTTTTGTTATGATTTTTGATAAATAAGAAAGAAAAAAACATAAAAGTAAAAATAACGTGACAGAAAAATCTTGTTAAGATATTGAAATAATTATTAAAAATAAATTGATCTAATCAAAATTTTCATATTGCGATTTGTTCCTGAGAACGATACCTTCTGGTTAATGTTTAATGTTTTCAATATTTGTCACGTTCTTGTAAATATATCTTGTTAAGAAAAATTTACTAGATAATATGACACCTTCTACATATAAATTTTATTTATATTCAGCTAGAGAAACTTGTTATATGAATAAAAGAAATACAGAAATAAAACATTTATGAAAGTTCTTAAAATATTTTAAAACATCATTCGTTAATAAATGAAATATCGATAGCTAATAAAGTCAGTTTAAAAAGATACACAATATATTTTTTCGTTAACTATTCTTTTTAGATGATTTAGATTTTATTCATAATAATAAATATATATATATATTTTTGAATATATAATAAATATAAAGCTGTTTTTACAACTCAAGATCTTGTTTTGACATTTTTATGACAAATCAATTTGTTCTATTTGAAATTTTTACTATATTATGTTACATGTATTGTATTATTTGTATATTAAAGTACAATAGCAATAAAATATTCTTTTATTTAATAATAAAAGGTATTATTAAATATTTTATCCTAAATTTAAATTTTATTGAAGATAATTAAATACAGTTGAAAAATATTTTGATTGAAACTTTAAAGTATATGTTTATTTTGATGTGTAATCAAATGCAATATATCATGATACATTTATTTAATTTTAGTAAATACAAAGTATACTTTTCTATAGAATTATAAAAATGTTGAATAAGATTTTATTTTGTATGCTTTAATCTACGTATGATAAATATTTGACATTAGTTATTATATATTATCTACGAAAATAATTTTTTCGAATAAAATTTTACGAAAACGATTTTTGTGAGATTAAAAATTCAATTTAATTCGATACTCAAGTTAATAAATTTGTTTTAAGTAATATTCCATCCATTTTTTTGTCTAATTTCACGCTTGAATGTAATATTTCAGATATCTGAGCCAGCACTCTTAAGTATTTGGTGAATGCTAACTCATTTTTGAACACTTTATAGACGAAGAAAATACAAAAAAAGTTATTCTACAAATGATTCATCTAATATTTAAATAATTATAATGTGTTTTATAGATAATTCATTTTAACTAATGAAGATAAAATAGTAGAAAGAATCGTAAATATTTATCAGAAAAATGTTATAATTTAATATTTATAAAGTTAATATTCACATAAAATTTTCATTATTTTATTAAAATTGTTGACAAACTAAAATTTATTTGTTGCTACATAAAGTAAACAAAATGTATTGTAGTTTCATAAGAAAAAAGTTCTGTAATTAAAAAAAGCGAACAAAAACATAGTTAAAAATAGCTATGTTAATAACAAACAATAAAATAAATAACAAGCTTTTGTTTTCAACAATGTTAATCATCTTTCACGTAAAAAAATATATTTTTTGAAATTTTTATGAAAATAGATTATAAATTCATTTATGAAAGCTTTTTGAACGTATATGTGTACAGAAATATATATAAATTATTGTCTGTTAAATGTGCATGTCTCAAAATAAATAAATAAAATATTTCCAAAAATAGAATGAACTATAATTTGGTTGAAAATATTAAAAAAAATAACACGAATAAATATAAATAAATTAAAAATTTTTCGAATGAAAAACTAAATTTTATAAATGTAAAATAATTCACATAAAAAAAGCGACTTAATTAACATAAATTCTAAAAATGAAATATTTTAAAACTTTGGACTAATAATATCGATGCAAATACAGCGATCTTTATTACTGATAAATAAAACTTAGTAACCTTTTTAGTCGTTTTAATTTTCCTCTATTGTCCATATTCCAAATAATAAATGCCATTAAACCAACTTTATCATTAGTATAATGATTAATGTAATGCTGATGATGATGTTTGGAATTCAACAGTGTAGGAGATAACCTCAATTTTTGACACCTGTCTGTTTCAAGTCATTAATTTTGTCATTTTAGATTAAAGAATGAATTATTGAATAAATAACACCCCTTTCTGTCAATTAATGATCATTGATTCAGACCACGAACAAAATATAAAGATGACTATTTTTATAATTATGAAAAAAAAAGAAAAGAAATATAGCTAATTTTATTATTCATTAAAATTATTATTGAATTAAATAATGTGCAGTAAAAATAAATTTAATTTGGCAAGTAAAAAATATTGATAATATAATTAATATTTTTCTTTTTTATTATTAAAAAACCAAGTAACTATTAACTTAAAATAATTTTTTTTACAATATGAAATTTTAAAATAAGAAAAAAGTAAGTTATTTTCTAAATTATTTATTTATTTTATATTATTTTTAATTAAATATATTAACATTAAAGACTATTTTTAGAAATATATAATTTTTTACTTAAAATATTTTAATTTAATTTACATTAATTTAACAATAAAATGAAAGTAATAAGTTATGGAAAATTATGTTTTTAAAACATTTCTATTTTAAAATAAAAAAATATGTAAATAAAAAATTTTATTCTATATTTCAATCAACAAATTCATATTATGTAGTCCTTGGATGAGAGATTGGTCATAAAACTTATGTAACGCTATTTTTATATTTTTCAACTATTATCCCACCCCCTCTAATGCAATTGCAGATATGTTACCTATCCTGAAATTGCGTAACACATATTCTCAATCAATGTCTTAATTGTACTAAGGAAAAATACACAGCACGGGATACTGAACGTTATATTATTTTAATTACGTATATAACGTAAAAAGCAGTAATATAACCAGCACGATTCGCTATGCAACACTTTAGAATCAAAAATGAATCACTCTGTTACCCAAGGATTGAGACCCTAGCATTATGTAACATTTCTGTAAACACTCCCATTTCGTTGTAACGCATCGTGACAATTACATGCCTATCCATTCATATAGGCTATATATTCGCTGAATTATAGTAAGTCGATATTCGTGTAAAATCTCATTTAGAAACTCGTGATTTTTCCAAAATTGCTCGAATTAAGACTTAATTTCCTAACTCTGCTCATACTAATATACTTTTCTATAGAATTATAAAAATGTTGAATAAGATTTTATTTTGTATGCTTTAATCTACGTATGATAAATATTTGACATTAGTTATTATATATTATCTACGAAAATAATTTTTTCGAATAAAATTTTACGAAAACGATTTTTGTGAGATTAAAAATTCAATTTAATTCGATACTCAAGTTAATAAATTTGTTTTAAGTAATATTCCATCCATTTTTTTGTCTAATTTCACGCTTGAATGTAATATTTCAGATATCTGAGCCAGCACTCTTAAGTATTTGGTGAATGCTAACTCATTTTTGAACACTTTATAGACGAAGAAAATACAAAAAAAGTTATTCTACAAATGATTCATCTAATATTTAAATAATTATAATGTGTTTTATAGATAATTCATTTTAACTAATGAAGATAAAATAGTAGAAAGAATCGTAAATATTTATCAGAAAAATGTTATAATTTAATATTTATAAAGTTAATATTCACATAAAATTTTCATTATTTTATTAAAATTGTTGACAAACTAAAATTTATTTGTTGCTACATAAAGTAAACAAAATGTATTGTAGTTTCATAAGAAAAAAGTTCTGTAATTAAAAAAAGCGAACAAAAACATAGTTAAAAATAGCTATGTTAATAACAAACAATAAAATAAATAACAAGCTTTTGTTTTCAACAATGTTAATCATCTTTCACGTAAAAAAATATATTTTTTGAAATTTTTATGAAAATAGATTATAAATTCATTTATGAAAGCTTTTTGAACGTATATGTGTACAGAAATATATATAAATTATTGTCTGTTAAATGTGCATGTCTCAAAATAAATAAATAAAATATTTCCAAAAATAGAATGAACTATAATTTGGTTGAAAATATTAAAAAAAATAACACGAATAAATATAAATAAATTAAAAATTTTTCGAATGAAAAACTAAATTTTATAAATGTAAAATAATTCACATAAAAAAAGCGACTTAATTAACATAAATTCTAAAAATGAAATATTTTAAAACTTTGGACTAATAATATCGATGCAAATACAGCGATCTTTATTACTGATAAATAAAACTTAGTAACCTTTTTAGTCGTTTTAATTTTCCTCTATTGTCCATATTCCAAATAATAAATGCCATTAAACCAACTTTATCATTAGTATAATGATTAATGTAATGCTGATGATGATGTTTGGAATTCAACAGTGTAGGAGATAACCTCAATTTTTGACACCTGTCTGTTTCAAGTCATTAATTTTGTCATTTTAGATTAAAGAATGAATTATTGAATAAATAACACCCCTTTCTGTCAATTAATGATCATTGATTCAGACCACGAACAAAATATAAAGATGACTATTTTTATAATTATGAAAAAAAAAGAAAAGAAATATAGCTAATTTTATTATTCATTAAAATTATTATTGAATTAAATAATGTGCAGTAAAAATAAATTTAATTTGGCAAGTAAAAAATATTGATAATATAATTAATATTTTTCTTTTTTATTATTAAAAAACCAAGTAACTATTAACTTAAAATAATTTTTTTTACAATATGAAATTTTAAAATAAGAAAAAAGTAAGTTATTTTCTAAATTATTTATTTATTTTATATTATTTTTAATTAAATATATTAACATTAAAGACTATTTTTAGAAATATATAATTTTTTACTTAAAATATTTTAATTTAATTTACATTAATTTAACAATAAAATGAAAGTAATAAGTTATGGAAAATTATGTTTTTAAAACATTTCTATTTTAAAATAAAAAAATATGTAAATAAAAAATTTTATTCTATATTTCAATCAACAAATTCATATTATGTAGTCCTTGGATGAGAGATTGGTCATAAAACTTATGTAACGCTATTTTTATATTTTTCAACTATTATCCCACCCCCTCTAATGCAATTGCAGATATGTTACCTATCCTGAAATTGCGTAACACATATTCTCAATCAATGTCTTAATTGTACTAAGGAAAAATACACAGCACGGGATACTGAACGTTATATTATTTTAATTACGTATATAACGTAAAAAGCAGTAATATAACCAGCACGATTCGCTATGCAACACTTTAGAATCAAAAATGAATCACTCTGTTACCCAAGGATTGAGACCCTAGCATTATGTAACATTTCTGTAAACACTCCCATTTCGTTGTAACGCATCGTGACAATTACATGCCTATCCATTCATATAGGCTATATATTCGCTGAATTATAGTAAGTCGATATTCGTGTAAAATCTCATTTAGAAACTCGTGATTTTTCCAAAATTGCTCGAATTAAGACTTAATTTCCTAACTCTGCTCATACTAATATCTTCTATTTTAGATTTAAATCAAGAATAATATATAAAACCGTCAACTAATTATAATTATATAAAATTTATACAAATTTAATGTATACATGTGTCTTTTTTAAAAAAAAAGATTTGTTAAATTAAAAACAAATTGAAATAAATATTTAATTTTTTTAATTATTAAAACTATATTTAAATTCGAACTAGAATGAAATATTTACGTATTAATCTATTATAAAAAAACTACAACTAGCTTCAACGTTAATTAATTACAAAAGACTTTGTCATTTCGTAATTAGTTTATTAAAATAATTATGTGAATTTAATCAAAATTTATATACGTTTTATACATTAAAATTTAATTTTAAAATTTTAGCAATCTTTCTATATAACTTTCAAAGTAGGAAAACTGTCCTTTAAATGCATAAATTATCCAAGTGACCTCTTGAATTATATGCAAATTAATATACTAAGTAATATATGTGAGAATATTTCTAGAACTAAAAAATATCCAAAACTTTCTCGACGATGATTTTAGTTAATATATATGTATATTACTTTTGTAGTAAGTTTAATTACCATTTAAATCACATTACAAGTCAACTTAAGTAACTTGTTGATGGGTAGAAGCAGAAGGATTGCTGAGCTCATAGTTGTGAACTATCGTTTAAGTTTTATATTTAGTAATGAGTATTCAAAGTAAAAAGTTTAAAACTTTCTAAATAATTTAAACTTCATAAATCTTGTTTCCGAATATTTATTAAACTTTGTTCGTCTTTCTTTCAAAGAAAATTCACAAACGTAAAAATCTAATTTGTTTTCGTAAATTAATTTCAAAGTGCTTATTTTTTGTCAAATAAATCTTATAAAATATTTAATATTGTTAATATATACTTCTTTTTATAACTTGTTCAGCTAAAGAAGTATATAAAAAATATTAAAATTAAGGTTCATTTTAACGGTTTTTTTCATTCAGAAACAGGAGTAAAGATGGATAACGATAACTTAGAAAAATAAACAAATAATGGAAGAAATCTTATTAGCATAATGAATTTGTTTTTACGTTACGTAAAAAATAAATTTTAGGCTCTTAAAAAAAATAAAAACAGTGATAGAACAGGAAATATTAGAACACTAAAACATTATTACACTTATTAAATATTTAGAATTTTTATAAAATAAAATAAAACAAAAAACAATTATCTTGAATAAAATTTTGTTTAAGACATTCATCAGCGTTACTTTTTTTACTTACTTTTATTTTTATATTTATAATATAAAAATAAAAGTAAAAATAATATATTTATAATATTTATTTTTATAAATATTAGGGGAGATCGGGGCAACTTCGGCATGCGGGGCAAGTTTGTCAAGCGCTTTTTTTAAAAAACAAATTAAAAGGAGACTTTGGTTATAGGTTAGGCAGTTGAGTTTTATTGGTGGCTTGTTGAGTGTAGTGTTTTTATTGTTCTCCAACAAGCGTAGTTGAATTATCAAGCAAATTTTCATTTTCGTTCAATTCCATATAATATTTTTTTTCCATTTATATTGAATTGGCAGGTTTTGTTATAATTCCATGATAACGAAAGTTACTTTTCCTGTTAGAAGGATGTAACTTCAACTTATTCACGTGGCCAGATCGTGGCTTGGCATTCTGTTCTCAGGGTTGTACTTAATGTTTCGAAATCATGACTAGCGGGGTAAGATCGGCAACATAAAGCCACATTAGAAGCAAAGGATAAAAATCAAACAGATGATAAATGAAAACATGTTTGCATTTGTTATTCATGTATATATGTCTTTGAACTTGCATTTCGTTGTAATAATATTAAATGGGTGTTGGATTTGTATTTCTTTGTTTTAATAGTGAATTCCAACTTATACATTGTTAATAACATAATTTTATATACGTGCCTATCTTGCCCCATTACTGTTGCCCCTATACCAGGGGCAACTTTAATAAAAATAATTAAAATAATTACAACTTTACAAAAAGAGAGAAGTTGCCGATCTTGCCCCTATACCCGGGGCAACTTCGTCAATTTCTCTCTTCTTGTAAAGTTGTAATTATTTTAATTATTTTTATTTCGAAACTGATTTTAACCAGTTCTATAGTAAGGTAACATTCCAATAGACAATATGCAAAAGGTTTTTTTTGTTTACAGCAGTATTTATTACACAAAATTTAAGTAAAGCTTAACATGCCGATCTTGCCCCGATCTCCCCTATATAAACGGGTAATATTTAATTTGTGAATAGATTAAAAACTACGTTTTTTTTATTTTAAATTATATTTAGAAACTAAATTAATTTGAAAGAAATGTTTCAAATTAAACCTTTAAATATGTATGATTGATGAAAGATATTTTTAAAAATTTATTTCATTTTATATATTGTTAATATACACTAAATCACATAAAATCTGTACAAACGGAACTCATTAATTACACATTAGTTTATTAATAGAATGAAGAAGATGCTCATAATTTTAAAGTTTCTCTAAATAAAGAAATATTAAAATTATAAAATTAATGTGATGGTTAAATAAAAGATAAATGTATTAGAGAAATGACATGAAGGTAATAGATGTTCGGAAGAAATATTGCAAAATTGATAGGAAAAAAAATGAAAGATAAGAGAATCACTAGCGTTAAAAAAATGTATATTTTTATATACACTATGATATTAAGTATTCGTATTGTTGATATCTCATAAAATAATTCTTTTTCTCATAGAACATATTAAGCGTGTGTAATTCTGTTTTGATTTTGACTAAATATATTTATAAATTACATTTTTAGCATTTAACTCAAACACTAGCATAAGAATTATCACATTTTTGTTGTAATTCGTAAATAAAACATTTAAAAATGTGTTGAAAAAGAATCTTAAATAATTTTTTTTATTATGTAAGATGATTTTCTTGTCATAGCAAATTAAATTTTCTTTTTAATTTATGAAGTTTAAAACTTAAAAATTTTTAAATTACATTAATAATTCGAATAAATAAAACATATATTGTAACAGTTTTAATGAATATTTACAGCGTATTTTAAATTAGTTAATATTATAAACTGAATGAAAGATTATATTACTTTCCATTTATTATTTTTATTTCTTGCAATATTTTCAACAGGACAATTTCTTTTGTTCAATAAATCAAAAATAAAAATAAATATATTCTAATGTAAATTCTAAATATACTATAATAAATTCATATTCAAAATACATATTTCCTAGAGAAGCGATTCTGGTTTTGAAAAGTATAAAATATAGCCTATATACGAATAGTTTTAAGCATATTACAAGGAAAAATATTCATTATCGGTATTTAAATTAGATAGTAAAGTAGCGAAATATGTTTAATAAACAACTAAACAATTTAAATCCTATGCAAATATTTTTTAAAAATAAAATACAACTAAAATCCATTTTTTAATCATTAACATGTAAATAGATTTAACTTATGTAAATTTCATAGTACTGAAAAGTTGAAACTTGGAAAAAAATGATAAAAAAACGTAAATTAGAATATCCTATTTAAAAATATCGAAAGTTTTTACATTAGTAATAGAGTATTGCACGTCTTGGAACAAGGTCAGCTAAGCTCACAGTGATAGATCAATCTACTTAATGAGCACGTCGGATGAGTCCCTCAGGAAATCACCGGAGATACATTTAGTGTGTGGATATAATTTCTAGAGTGGCGAGGGTTTTCTTACTTGCTATATATTGTAGCTTATCTGTTTGATTCAATTCTGACTCGTTCAATGCAGGACGGAAACGTAGTTGAATTTTTTTTTTCGTTTTCTCTCTTTTTTTTTCGAAATTCTTGCTTGTCACCTGTATCGAATGGAGTAGATCGTAGTAATATTGTTTCCATTCGTCCAGACACAATTTTCAATTTTATTAAATGAATTTAGTTATCGTATGGTATCAATCAATCAAAAAGGTTCCAAATCGGAAAAATACAAGTCCACTTTGACTTATGTGACAGATAGGAGACTAAAAAAATGTTTTTGTTACAGCTTAAAATAAATTTAAACTTCTTCGAAACTTTTGATAAAATATCTTTTTAATTTTATTAAAATAGCAGCTTTTAAAATCTATTTTAAAAACTTCAATTTAAAAAAAAAGGTTAAAATAAAGGTTATTAATTCGATTTCGCATTTACTTATACTTCTCATAACAATTTCTTAGATTTTATTTATTATAATAAATACATATTTTAATAGAAAGCTGAAAAATCTAATTTTTTATTTTTTATATTTCACAAAATACCATTGATATTTTTCTTGATTACTTTGATACAGTTTTCTGAAGTTCATAATTAACCACTTCAACTTAAATTNCGATTCTGGTTTTGAAAAGTATAAAATATAGCCTATATACGAATAGTTTTAAGCATATTACAAGGAAAAATATTCATTATCGGTATTTAAATTAGATAGTAAAGTAGCGAAATATGTTTAATAAACAACTAAACAATTTAAATCCTATGCAAATATTTTTTAAAAATAAAATACAACTAAAATCCATTTTTTAATCATTAACATGTAAATAGATTTAACTTATGTAAATTTCATAGTACTGAAAAGTTGAAACTTGGAAAAAAATGATAAAAAAACGTAAATTAGAATATCCTATTTAAAAATATCGAAAGTTTTTACATTAGTAATAGAGTATTGCACGTCTTGGAACAAGGTCAGCTAAGCTCACAGTGATAGATCAATCTACTTAATGAGCACGTCGGATGAGTCCCTCAGGAAATCACCGGAGATACATTTAGTGTGTGGATATAATTTCTAGAGTGGCGAGGGTTTTCTTACTTGCTATATATTGTAGCTTATCTGTTTGATTCAATTCTGACTCGTTCAATGCAGGACGGAAACGTAGTTGAATTTTTTTTTTCGTTTTCTCTCTTTTTTTTTCGAAATTCTTGCTTGTCACCTGTATCGAATGGAGTAGATCGTAGTAATATTGTTTCCATTCGTCCAGACACAATTTTCAATTTTATTAAATGAATTTAGTTATCGTATGGTATCAATCAATCAAAAAGGTTCCAAATCGGAAAAATACAAGTCCACTTTGACTTATGTGACAGATAGGAGACTAAAAAAATGTTTTTGTTACAGCTTAAAATAAATTTAAACTTCTTCGAAACTTTTGATAAAATATCTTTTTAATTTTATTAAAATAGCAGCTTTTAAAATCTATTTTAAAAACTTCAATTTAAAAAAAAAGGTTAAAATAAAGGTTATTAATTCGATTTCGCATTTACTTATACTTCTCATAACAATTTCTTAGATTTTATTTATTATAATAAATACATATTTTAATAGAAAGCTGAAAAATCTAATTTTTTATTTTTTATATTTCACAAAATACCATTGATATTTTTCTTGATTACTTTGATACAGTTTTCTGAAGTTCATAATTAACCACTTCAACTTAAATTATATTTTATTTTTAGTTTTGGAGGTATAAGACATTTTTCTTTTATTTGTAGAGAAAATTGTCCTGAAGTAAAATACGAGAACAATATATTATTATTATTTTCTTTTCTCTTCAATTTTTTTTTTATTTTAAAATTTCCTTTATATTAGTAAAATGTAATTTTAAAAAAATGAAAAATTCTCATTTATTTTAATTTAATTTTATTAATTTATATTTTTTGGAGATATTAAACAATTAATATCGTATTACATATATTATTATTTTATATATCTACATGCAAGTATCAATTTACACATATTTTATGTCATTAAATGCTAAATTTAATTTTTATTGTCATTGCATAATACATAATTTAAATAAATAAATGGTACTGTACTGTATATATATATATACATATGCAAATTAAGTAAGTTATAGTACATAAAAATTATCAAAGTAATATCCAACATCGAGGAAAATTTTCTGAATTACCAAAAGGTATTTACAGGAATAATCTGAAAAGGTTATAGGTTTAAGTAGATTACCACATACCAGGAGGTATTTTGAAAGATTTTATAGTTAATTAATCTTTCATAGTCTTTAGAAACTAGAAAGGTGAAAGAGTTGTTACTAGAAAATTTATTTCTAATCATAAAAGATAAAGGGATTTAGAAGGTTTGACAGAAAGGTGGCTGTAATTAAATTCAAATCTATGTGAGTAAGAACTAAAAAATTTCTAATTTAAAAATCGGAGAAAAAAAGTAATAATGAGCTAAAAGATTGATACTGTTTACATTAAAAATGAAGTTTATTGATGTTAACGTAAGTAACTGATAATTGAAATTCAAAGATGCTATTTCTCCAAGCTAAAATTAAACACAAAACTCACTTAATTAACTAATTAATAAGATGAGATGTAGGTAAATAAATATAAATAATGTTTATAAATTACAATGTTTATATATATATTGTAAATTATAACCATTACTTATGTTTATTCAGTAGCAGGAGAAATATAATTTATAAATTAAATTCGTCCTTTATGTTCAAATTTACAATGTTAATCAATTTTAGTAATAGTAAAAAATTGGATTCGATTAGTAAAATTTTCATATTATTTTTGAGTTTAATAAAACTGAAATAATCAAGCATTTCATTCAATAGAAATAATGCTATGTAATAATATAATCAATTATGTGTAATGATATACAAAATGAAATAAGATGTAGGGAAATTGTTTAACAAATTTGAAGGATACATGTTAATTTTTTTTTTTAAATATAAGAAAATATATTACGAATTTTCATTATATCCCCAATAAATTCGTATAACCTAAACATCAAATAGGCAAGTAGTTTCATATTTTAAAAATTAATAGCATTTTATTATAAAATGGAATATTTATCCATTTTCTATAGATTCAAACCTACAACTTAACTATTTTGAATGAAAACGTACTGTCACCAATTTAAATCATTGATCAAAATCGAACGAAACATAAATAAATTCGATACTCTTTCGGCATAAAGAAATAAATGCGTGTCTTTGATCTTTTAAAATATTAAAGTGACTGAAAAATAAAATTTCATTCAGTCGATTACCTTTCTGAGTCGAATTGTGATTCGATTTCTTTTGATCGTACGACGATATCTACCTTAACAGAATATATCCAATGTATAGAGTTCATCTCCTTCGATAAATTGTTAGTTTGGTTCCAATTCGCCAAAGGAGTTGACGATAAATCGACAAGTAGACTTCAAGTTTAGAGAGAAATTTAGATGATCAAAAGGTTATTGTTAGCCTACAAATTTTTTCTTTGAGTAAAACAAGATTTAAACATGATTGATCTTTTAAAATTTCATTTTTATGAACAGATTGTTTGTTAAAAATATCGCTTTTGTACTTCAAATCAACTCAAATAGCAGATTATATTAAATTAGTTCTTACAATAAAAGTACGTTATTATAAAAATTTATATAAATTAATCAGATATTCATTTTGACCAATAAAAGTTAATTACTATTGTAGCTTAGAAAGTTTGATTATTGTTTAAGGATCAATGAGTGAGAGAATTAATTAAATTGTACTATAATGATTTATTTAAACGAATTTCAAAGAAACTTTGTAAACTAATTATAAAATAAACATTTATTTATAATGAATTGAAAAGTTCTAACGACTATTAATAAAACTCATACTAATAAGTTGCCACTTTAATAGCATAAAATTTAATTTTACATTATTAAAATGGTGAATTACATTTCAAAATCTGTAATATTTAACATAAAACATTTCAGCAAAGAAAAGAGGATTTCAGTTATATTTCGTTGGCAAATCAAGTCCTTCATAAATTTTGAAATGTTTATGAAAGAATAAATTAATGTTTCAAAATTATATTTAAAATAAAGTTAATTTAATTTCTATTTATANAAATAAATGTATTTAATACCCCTCTCGGAATAATAGTTAACTTACTTTATTTTTCTAATTTTAGCAATTGACATTAGATGCTTAAATAATGATTTAATTGAAGATCATGTGCTATTCTGTAAATTGCAAAGCTCAAAATGTAAACAGATAATGACGTTTGCAGAGAAAATCCAGAGGGACTTCTCGCACCTGTAATAACCACTAATATGATTGTACTGTAGGAACAGCTAATGATGTTTAATGGTTTAAATTTTACAAAGTTTTCGATTTGTGGTATATTTTCTTGACAAATCTTTATTTTATAATTATCATTCTATATCACGAATTAACTGTCATGAATAATTCCATTCATTTATACTTTTTCACATTTAATAAATATTCTATTGATATGCTATTTAAATAACATGAGGCGTTACACTCGAATGGAAATCATTAGTTTAGAAACCCAATAAGCAGTAAATAATGTAGTTTAATAACTCAGAAAGTTATAAAGGAAAATTTAAAAAATCAAAATTATACTTTCATTTGAAGGCTTTGTTAGTATACAAAGACATCAGCATCAATTTATATGCTGCGTAAGCCAAGTGTTACGCACATTATTCTCTAAAAGAAAATCTCAAAAATATGAGATAAATCATACATTCCTTTATGCAAATAATTAATTTATTGCGTGGCTATTAATCAACATAATGGTATAGTAAAATTTAAATAATTTTATATCTTGAGAACGAAAAATTAAATTAACAAAAAAGATAAAATATCCAATATAACTTATATAAAATTAAATTTTTTTATGTATGTTTATATGTAAATTAAAGTGACTGAAAAATAAAATTTCATTCAGTCGATTACCTTTCTGAGTCGAATTGTGATTCGATTTCTTTTGATCGTACGACGATATCTACCTTAACAGAATATATCCAATGTATAGAGTTCATCTCTTTCGATAAATTGTTAGTTTGGTTCCAATTCGCCAAAGGAGTTGACGATAAATCGACAAGTAGACTTCAAGTTTAGAGAGAAATTTAGATGATCAAAAGGTTATTGTTAGCCTACAAATTTTTTCTTTGAGTAAAACAAGATTTAAACATGATTGATCTTTTAAAATTTCATTTTTATGAACAGATTGTTTGTTAAAAATATCGCTTTTGTACTTCAAATCAACTCAAATAGCAGNAACACCATGTGCATATGTTATTGAAATAAGCAATACATTCAGTGTTATGATAAAGTCAATTTGTATCTTGTAACACGATCTAGAATTAATCAAATCGAAGACAAGTCTGTCAAAGAGGGACCACCATTTATTTTGCGTTCCAGACTATACACACACACATTCATGGCGACAGGCCTTTCTTTTTAGGCTACATGGCGACAGGCCTTCCTTTTTAGGCTTCATGCCGCCAGAGGTAAAAAACGCAAAATAAATGGCGGTCCCTCTTTGACAGACTTGTCTTCGATTTGATTAATAATATTCCCGCCATCGGACGGAAAAATTAACAAAAACGATCTAGAATGTCAGAATAACTTGCGAAAATATTCCATGTAATTATTATAAGATCTAGGATCTTGAAAAATAACCAAAATAACTATGTATATTTTAATATATAATATATTAAATAATATAAAATAAAGAAATAAGTGGAACTGAGAATTCAGGTGTATGATAAGCCTACCATAAACTTGCCTCAATTCCGCTCAGTATTACTCTTTATGGACCTCGATGATTATTATAACATGATAAGGAAGAGAAACATTAACTCATCTGCACTGGAATCGACCAGTAAGAAAGAGAGATGGGGGATTTACTCGAACTAGCCATAAAAATTAAGAATCCGAATCGAATAGGATCTCCAGTCTTCTCGAAAGTAAGAAAATATCTTATTTTTGAAACCTGATTAACTAAGTTGTCCGAAAATCGATTGACAAAATCATATGCTACATTTGTTTTAACAGAGACATAGCCAAATCAAGTCTTGGAAAACATGACACATTTTAATATGTTAAAAATGAAATTTATCAGTCAATTTTTAAAATGAATAAAACACTCTTGTTTCTAAAATCTACTTAAAAATCAGTTATTTCCTGTCTTTATATTTTCATATTTATCGTATTACTTGGTTTTTATTCATCTCAGAATATTTATTACCTAATTATTTTATATCTTATTTATTAAAACGAGTTTAGATTTACATAAAAGAGGATTCTATCATCTTATTCTATTTCTTATAAAAATTTAAAATACAAGAATAACAAAGAATGCATAGGAATAATTTTAAAAATTTTCAATATATTAAAAATAAGACTCCCATTAAATTCAAATTTTAAAATTTCAGAATATAAGTTTAATTTATTCAAAATCACGAAAATTTCTTATTGTAAATGTAGATTTAGAAGAAAATAAGCTTTATAATATTAATAATAAGTTTTTGTATAAAATGGAATTTATATTACTGTAAAAGAATTTTCAGAGACTATT